>NW_027069840.1:272617-325252 GCF_002906115.3 Quercus suber
AACCCAAAAAAACCAAAAAACACATCAAAGCTTCTTCATTCTTCTCTCTTCATCAAAAACACAAGGTATTGTTCTTATACGTAATCTTCTTTTCCATGCCATAAGACTCATTCTCCAAACAGGACGGGCCAAGCCTTTAGGTTGTTTAAGTAGGTTGGGTGACAAATCAACTATAGGACTACTCCGGGATATAAACCAGGGCAAAAAATGTCGAGCATACGACGATGCCGCCCGTTTTCATATGTGGAAGTCCCCGATAGAGGAAAGGGCTATAGGTGATGGCGCTTTCTGCTTCTTATATCTACACTTTGGATTTGGGGTTTAGGGGTGTGGATTTAGCATTTTAGCTACACCCACACCCTAACCTTCTAAATTTTTTTTCTAGCATTTATGTTGCTCTTTTCTGCCTTGATAATATGATTTATTGCTTCTCTCGCAAGTTTTTGCTTTATTTTTGTTTCTAGCTTAAATCTCTTTGCTTTATTTTTTTTTTTTTTTTTTTTTTTTTTGTGTTTGAGAGAGGGGAAAAACGTGCAGAAAAATCAGGCAGAGAGCAAACATCAGGAAGATCCTCCTCCTGTTTAAAGGGTGCCTAAGGCTTTTTATAGCTCCAGCCTAAATTTCGAGGCGACGGCCTTTCAACATTAAACCTCCTTTGATCGGGTTGATCTTGACATGTCTAGAAAGGTCTTGACTTCCTATTTCTGAAAAGGTATGGATCTTGAAAATCCAACGGTCGAATCAAAAGTTATGGCTCTCGGAAGTTAGTGGTGCATCGATCAGTGTATTATCCCAATTTTCGTGACATCTCGACCACTCTAACTCCGATTTCGACCCATGAATAGTCTTTGCAATGGCAATGGTTTCAACTCGTTCTGACAACCGGATCAAAATTATGGTTTTTAGGCCCACCCAAGATCGACTTTAGGTCAAATTAAGTTAAAGTTATTAAAAATCTCCGAGAAGCTCGGGTTTGATATAAAACTATGAAAAATGTTTTTTTATAAGGGTTTTGACCTCGTTTGACCTTTGGTCAAACCTAGGGTTGACTAGGGGTAGTTTGGTCATTTTAGTTGAAAGAGGCACTTCAGGTGCTTCAATGCCCAAACGGGTTGTGTTACATCATTCTGTATGTATTCGTGGCCCTAAGGAGAGAATAATATTTTGGGATTTTTTGGGCTCCGACATGCAAATCGAGGGCGGACAAAATACGGTATCAACACTCGCTCTTCCCCTGTTGAAGTTACGGATTAAAGCATCTTCATGGAGAGGCGAGCCATCCAATTCAAGTACAGGATTTTAGTTTGGAACCTGAGATTGTCGCTTAGAGAAAGCGTCCGAGCTTTCCCCTCCCCTTCTTTATTGGGCTTGGGTCATCTTCGCCACCTTGGTGGGCTTAGGAAGTACTTCCTCTTGGACTTCACCCTATTTGATGGGGCTCTTACCTCCTTTCTTGTCCATTTTTTATCTGTTGGTTTGTTTTGTGTAGGGGTTGGGGGAATTGGAGTTAGAGGCCTAGGAACTATTGGGACCTTGAGAGGTGTGGTCCCAGCGTGGGATTCTAGTAGGGAAAGTAGATCTGGCAATCTCTTCTCTATCACCATCCTTTTCAGGCACTTCGATAGCTTATTGGTCCTCACTAACTAGGGTTGCAGCTGGTTATGGACTGAGTCCTTCCTCCACGGACTCGTTTGTACGGTAAAAAACCTCAAAATCCTTATCTCGGACGAGATTTTCAGTGTCCTCCTCTGAACTATTATCCTCAGATTCTATCTCAGCTTCTTTGTTCGAGGATGTAATTTCCTCTACGATGGGTTGAGGATCCTTGAAGGTAGGAAGCTCGACTAATTGCGTTCCCTTTGGAGGAGGCTTGCATATAAATCCTTCAATAACCACGTCAACTAGGGCAAGACGAGAGTCTTGGGCCTTGATTACGTGCTTGGACACTTCCAAGCGATTGGAGATGGGTTTAAAACCTAGAATCACGTGAACTACGCAGAGCTGACAGTCCTGATGTAGGAAGATCTCGGACCTTAGAACTCAATTCAGTAGATTGAAGTTCACCAACCTTCGTCTCTTGGTAGTGGCTTTTTTATCTGAGGAAGATCAATTAAGAATTCATGTTAGCTTGCGGGCCTGACAAACTCAAATTTTAACAAGTAAGAAAAAAAAAATGTGCACAAAAGTAAAACGATGATGATGCGGATATGTAAATGAACTGTTATAGAATTCCCTAAGCTAACATAGACTTTTTAAGTGTCACTAAGCCATCCCACCTGGAATTCCATCCTAGGTAGGACAATGGAGTTTGTCGTGCCACTCCCCTGAAATAATCAGTGGGTTTTGATGATTTTGATTAGGGTTTTAGGATTTTGATGAGTGGGTTGATGATGGAGGTTGGCTTGATGATGGTGGTTGTGTGGGTTGATGATGGAGGTTGGCTTGATGATCGCTTTTACTCTGATCATTGATGGTGGCTGGGTATTGAGTCAATAATGAATATTTTATTGAATAAATGTGCAGAATAGACAAATTGATGTGGTTTTTTTTTTTTTTGTAAAAGTGGGTGTATAAAATAGAAAAAACATGTTTTTTCTTGCAAAATGGACAAAAATTATGCATCTACTATGCGGATGCTCTTAGAGCCTGATAGAAAATTTAGACCCCTAAACACACAACCAGATTGAGTAGCCTAGTTAATTAGCCAAGTTGTTACTTAGTCAAATTAAGCAATTCTAGGTTAAAACAATCAAACAATCATATCAAGAATATATAGCAGCGGAATAATAAATAACACAAGATATGATCACCCAGGAAAACCAAACTGGTAAAAAACCTGGGGAGGATTTTACCCATCGATCCTCAAGGCAAAACTGAATTCACTATGAAAGAATTGAAGTTCATACAAAAGGACTTACAAGCTCCCCGCTCGACTTCCTAATGCTACCTACCAGTAGAACTTACTGACACGACTTCGTGCAAGCTCCGAATCCACGAACTCATTCTTTCTTGAATTCTTTAATCAGCTACAAGCACCCATGCTTGATATTCTTTAACCTTCAATGGTAGCAACCAAGTTGATCATCAAGATGTTGAAGTAATCTTAATCTTGAAAACCCTAAGCTTTGTGTAAAGGAAAGCTCCTCTAGATCTCATAAAAGATTTACACAAAACAGCAATGTATGAGCAACAATACAACTGGAGCAACTCTAAAAACGTGGCTAGGGTTTTGCCTTATATACCTAGGGCAAAAACATAAAACCCTAAACGTTTAATGAGTTAGGGCTGAGTTGGAAAACTGCAGAAAAACGCAATCTGATCGATTTTCGATCGATCGAATCTATTCTTCGATCGATCGAGCCAGACCGAAATGCCCCAATGCATCTATAGTCTCTCAATTCCAACTTTACAATAATTAAACAACTTTGAGCACACTTTAACAAGACTAAACAGATTTTTTTGATCATGGTTTGCCAATATTACAAATTAGAGTTCTAAATACATAAATTCCTAAACCTTTAGAACCTAACAAACTCTCCCTTTGGCAATCCGTGACAAAACCCTAATTAAAACTCAAAGTTTACAAGTAAAAAACCCTTTACAAAAATAATGCTCATAAACTCAAATTCAACCCTAACTACTATCCATCGGTTGCAAGTGTAGACAGCAGCTTAGTTGAATCAACTTGTATATTCCTGAAATACTCAACAAACGCATAAACGCATGTGTGACAGAAAAGAGTAAAACAACAGGTATAACATTCTTGTAAGATTCACACAACACAAAATAAAGACATATATAAATGAACAACTCATAAATATAAATTAATAAGCAGTGAATCACACAGCAACAAGAATCAATGAATATAACATGTATATCAATCAATGTTACTCCCCCTAACATGAATATCCCCAAAAAAATATACAAAGTGAAGCATCTAGATACAATCTAAAAACTCCATAAGCTCCTCAAAAACAAAAAATCTCCCCCTAGCTACAAAAACTCCTCTATAAGTCAAAAACTCCACTTCCCCTTTTTGTGACGGAATGCCAAAGGGCAATCACAAGTCGCCATCAAAAGGAGGCGGTGAGGGTGAATGAAGACGCGCAAAGTCAGCCCGCAGAGCACGAATCTCATCTAGCAAGTCCACCAAAATCTGACCATGAGCCGCCTGAACGGTCATGACAGTCTTCAGGGTACGACGAACATCAAAGTCGGTCGAAGGAGGTGGAGGAACATCAGCAGCAGCAACATCATCACCAACTGGATCAGGAACTTCCTCACCAGCAAGACCTGTAGAAGAAGAAGGAGGAGGTGCGCTACCAGAAGGCTCAGACCTAGGGTGTTTAGAACCAGCTCGAAGATGAGCGGCCCTCTGTCTAAGAAAAGACGCACCTATGGGAGCTATCACATGAACGGGCTCAGAGGAAGGGAAGCCACTAAGATCAAAATAAAGCAAAATCCTATGAATAAAAATAGGATGAACAAGAGCATGAGTAGTAGATGAACTCCTAACAACATCATTCAAAGAACGAAGAAAGAGATGAGGAAAACTAATAGGAGCATCAGTAACCAGGGCGTACAAAAATACACACCTCTCAAGAGGAATGGTGTGAACATGAGAGATAGGCCAGATAGAATAACAGGCTATCTTAAAGAACAAATAGTGCAACCCGGAGAGCTCAGCAGAAGTGATCCTAGGATCAGAACCCCACTGGACAAAAGTCCCAGTGATGTAAGACAAGACATCACTCAACTCGGGAGACTCATCATAAGGATAGACAAGATTCTGGACTAAAGGTACCCTTAGAGCATCAGCCATTACCCGGGGAGTAATGGTGTACTCTACGCCTCGTATCCAACTCTTTACCAAAGTGTTGGAATCATAGATGCGGATAGAGATGTTCGAAAAGAACTCTCTAATCAAGGCAGAAGGTGGAGGAGGATCAAAAATATCCACCAAGGGAAACCAACCTCGACGCTCAAAGTTTGCCCTAATGGCAGGATCAAGTTCATCTAAGAGAACAGAACGCTCAGCCCAAATCTTCCTCTTAAGGTTTAGCTTCTCAAAAATCTCTTGGTTTTTCTCACTCGGAAACTTCTCACGGTCAAAAGAAGGAGGGGATGGAGAAGAGGAGGAAATAGTCCTACGGGCTCTAGTCTTCCTAGGAATGATGCTAAGGAAAGGACAGAGACACAAAGAGAAAACCAAAAGACCAGAATAAAACAAAACCAAGGGCAGACTGCACGTTAGCACAATAAACACAATTAAAAAATCTATATGATGCATGAACAATAACAATGTTGTGATGCATGAACTAATGCAGTAAACACAGTTCGAATTAGCTTCAATTTCACAAAATTGGCTTGAACATAGAGTTTCTAACAAAAACCCAAAAAAATTTGAAAAACCACTTGATAATTTTGAAACAAATTGATGAATTGATCATCACACATTGTTGAAAACAGATTAGAATAACCAATTTCATCAAAATAACAAGCTAATTTCATCAATTAAATCCAATTGAACAAAAATCCCCAATTCGGAACAATTATAAACCCTAGAATTTTCAATTTCACACAAAACCCAAAATTGATCAAATTAAACTATTAAGAACATGTTTATAGTATGTCCCCACAAAAACCCATTGATCAATTACACAAAATTGGGCTTAAATCAACAACAATCCCAAAAAGAAAAGGGTCCGAAATTTTGAGTATAAATGCATGAAACTAGTAAATAAACTCAAAAAGGAAGGGTAAGATAGACATACCGGCTTGAGGAAAGAGAATTCTTGCAAAAAATTCGGAGGAAAACGACAAAAATTTGAACAGTTGAGCTTGCCAAGTCGGAGAGAGAGAAAAGACTTTGAAAAACTTTTGAAAAAGTGTTTGAAAAAGTCAAGAACAGTGTTTTAAAAAAAACCTGATTCGCGACTTTCGATTGATCAAAAAATACATTCAATCGATCGAATGAGACAGTCATTTTTAAACAAATTAAAGCACTTTTTCGATCGATCAAAAATCAGAATGGATCGATCGAATTGGGCAGAGGCTCACAAAAATTTTGAGAAAAATCACAGTTTTGAAAAACACAAACCTCATTTTTGAAAAACAACTCCTCAAAGCATTAAATAATGAAAAAAAAATGCATGAGTATAAGATGGAATGATTTTTCAAAAACCCAATTTTAATCCCAGTTTCTCCAAAGAAAATTTCAGCTATTCTCTTTTTAAATTCTCAAGCAAAAAAAATGTTTTGCATAATTCTCAAAGTATTTTCAAACTTGGTTGGTCAGACCAAAAACACACACAATAACATGTACAAAGTTTAGTAAAGAGTAACTTGTGTAGTGTGTGCAACTAGCAAAAACTTTGAGAAACATGTGAGGTGATATGTGAATAGCAATCAATCACAAAGTCTACACAATCCATCACATAAAATTTAAAAGAGATTATCACCTAAAGAGTTACATCATATAACTCTCACATCTCCTAGAACAAAAGTTTGCAATCATATAAGTTTCTTGTATTTTTGCCTCATTTTTTTTTGTGAGATGGCAACAAGCCTAATAGTACACACCAATTTATTTATGTGAGATGACATCAAGCCTAATAGTACACACCAATTTTAAGCATTAAGTAATTAAGCCGAGGCATCACCTTATATTCTTTTTGTGCATGTGCTACACTTTCTCGAGTACAGAATCTTATGATATGCACTAAGGTGTTTATGATTGGCTAGTGAACAGTGGTGAGATAGTTATTTATGCATTTCTTAAAAGGACCAAGTCTGTCAGTTAAATAACATGTGACATCAAGATTAAGACAAAATGATAAACACCATAAACATCTTTCCCACACAACATGCACTACAAAGTTTCAGCTAGTCAAGTACAATAAATAAGCTCATCAAAGCTAAACAAGGTACATAGGACATGATATGTGTAAATAAATTGACTAACCTTGTTTTCAAAAACCAAGAAAACAATGTCAAACACATTTTTGCTTTCTCCTTTTCTCTTTTATTTTTATTTATTTATTTATTATTATTATTATTATTTAAGAGAAAACAAATAAATCCTAGAATGAAATGCATGAATGTAATGCAATGCAAATCCTAGAAACAAAACAAAAGAATCACAAAAAACCAAAGAACAATAGTCACAGAGGAATGAGCAATGAAGCACAAGGACCAAGAAAGCCAAAAGAGACTAAGGACACCGAAGCACACCAATCACTTGACGAAGTGTCTCAAACTTACTTGCATCAAGCGGTTTGGTAAAGATGTTAGCATTTTGACTATCAGTAGGGATATACTCAAGAACAACAATTTTCTTTTCAACCAAATCCCTAATGAAGTGATATCTAAGTTCAATGTGTTTGGTCTTAGAATGCTGAACAGGATTTTTTTTTTTTTTTTGTGTTTGAGAGAGGGGAAAAATGTGCAGAAAAATCAGGCAGAGAGCAAACATCAGGAAAAAGAAAAATGATCCTCCTCCTGTCTAAAGGGTGCCTAAGGCTTTTTATAGCTCTAGCCTAAATTTCGAGGCGACGGCCTTTCAACATTAAACCTACTTTGATTGGGTTGATCTTGACATGTCTAGAAAGGTCTTGACTTCCTATTTCTGAAAAGGTATGGATCTTGAAAATCCAACGGTCGAATCAAAAGTTATGACTCTCGGAAGTTAGTGGTGCATCGATCAGTGTATTATCCCAATTTTCGTGACATCTCGACCACTCTAACTCCGATTTCGACCCATGAATAGTCTTTGCAATGGCAATGGTTTCAACCCGTTCTGACAACCGGATCAAAATTATGGTTTTTAGGCCCACCCAAGATCAACTTTAGGTCAAATTTGGTTAAAGTTATTAAAAATCTCCCAGAAGCTCAGGTTTGATATAAAACTATGAAAAATGTTTTTTTATAAGGGTTTTGACCTCGTTTGACCTTTGGTCAAACCTAGGGTTAACTAGGGGTAGTTTGGTCATTTTAGTTGAAAGAGGCACTTCGGGTGCTTTAATGCCCAAACGGGTTGTGTTACATCATTCTGTATGTATTCGTGGCCCTATGGAGAGAATAATATTTTGGGATTTTTTGGGCTCCGACATGCAAATCGAGGGCGGACAAAATACGGTATCAACACTCGCTCTTCCCCTGTTGAAGTTACGGATTAAAGCATCTTCATGGAGAGGCGAGCCATCCAATTCAAGTACAGGATTTTAGTTTGGAACCTGAGATCGTCGCTTAGAGAAAGCGTCCAAGCTTTTCCCTCCCCTTCTTTGTTGGGCTTGGGTCATCTTCGCCACCTTGGTGGGCTTAGGAAGTGCTTCCTCTTGGACTTCACCCTCTTTGATGGGGCCTTTACCTCCTTTCTTGTCCATTTTTTATCTGTTGGTTTGTTTTGTGTAGGGGTTGGGGGAATTGGAGTTAGAGGCCTAGGAACTATTGGGACCTTGAGAGCTGTGGTCCCAGCGTGGGATTCTAGTAGGGAAAGTAGATCTGGCAATCTCTTCTCTATCACCATCCTTTCAGGCACTTCGATAGCCTATTGGTCCTCAGTAACTAGGGTTACAGCTGGTTATGGACTGAGTCCGTCCTCCACGGACTCGTTTGTACGGTAAAAAACCTCAAAATCCTTATCTCGGATGGGATTTTCAGTGTCCTTCTCTGAACTATTATCCTCAGATTCTATCTCAACTTCTTTGTTCAAGGATGTAATTTCCTCTACGATGGGTTGAGGATTCTTGAAGGTAGGAAGCTCGACTAATTGCGTTCCCTCTGGAGGAGGCTTGCATATAAATCCTTCAATAACCACGTCAACTAGGGCAAGACGAGAGTCTTGGGCCTTGATTACGTGCTTGGACACTTCGAAGTGATTGGAGATGGGTTTAAAACCCAGAATCACGTGAACTACACGAAGCTGACAGTCCTGATGTAGGAAGATCTCGGACCTTAGAACTCAATTCAGTAGATTGAAGTTCACCAACCTTCGTCTCTTGGTAGTGGCTTTTTTATCTGAGGAAGATCAATTAAGAATTCATGTTAGCTTGCGGGCTTGACAAACTCAAATTTTAACAAGTAAGAAAAAAAAATGTGCACAAAAGTAAAACGATGATGATGCGGATATGTAAATGAACTGTTATAGAATTCCCTAAGCTAACATAGACTTTTTAAGTGTCACTAAGCCATCCCACCTGGAATTCCATCCTGGGTAGGACAATGGAGTTTGTCGTGCCACTCCCCTGAAATGATTAGTGGGTTTTGATGATTTTGATTAGGGTTTTAGGATTTTGATGAGTGGGTTGATGATGGAGGTTGGCTTGATGATGGTGGTTGTGTGGGTTGATGATGGAGGTTGGGTTGATGATCGCTTTTACTCTGATCGTTGATGGTGGCTGGGTATTGAGTCAATAATGAATATTTTATTGAATAAATGTGCAGAATAGACAGATTGATGTGGGTTTTTTTTTTTTTTTTTTTTTTTTTTTTTTTTTTTTTTACTCTTAAATTCCTCCATAGAAACAACATTGAAGATGACATTTATAGCTTTCCTATTGAAGCCTGCTGCTTCTTTTTCAGAAGTTTGCCACTCACTCACAGGAGTAGTAGGCTTCTGCTATCCGTACTCAACGAAATTCCAAACTCTCTCATCAATGGATTTCAGGAATGCTTTCATCCTTACTTTCCAATAAGCATAGTTGTTCCCATCAAAGTGAGGAGGAACAACAAGAGAGTGTCCATGCTCCATGACAACAGGGGTCAAGGATCAGCTCAGAGATAAAAAATCTCAAACAAAAGAGCTACCTGCTCTGATACCACTTGATGGAAATTTAGACCACTTAACACACAACCAGATTGAGTAGCCTAGTTAATTAGCTTAGTTGTTACTTAGTCAAATTAAGTAATTCTAGGTTAAAACAATCAAACAATCATATCAAGAATATATAGTAGCGGAATAATAAATAACACAAGATATGATCACCCAGGAAAACCAAACCGGTAAAAAACCTGGGGAGGATTTTACCCACCGATCCTCAAGGCAAAACTGAATTCACTATGAAAGAATCGAAGTTCATACAAAATGACTTACAAGCTCCCCGCTCGGCTTCCTAATGCTACCTATCAGTAGAACTTACTGACACGACTCCGTGCAAGCTCCGAATCCACGGACTCCTTCTTTCTTGAATTCTTCAATCAGCTACAAGCACCCACGCTTGATATTCTTTAAGCTTCAATGGTAGCAACCAAGTTGATCATAAAGATGTTGAAGTAATCTCAATTTTGAAAACCCTAAACTTTGTGTAAAGAAAAGCTCCTCTAGATCTCACAAGAGATTTATACAAAACAGCAAATGTATGAGCAACAATACAATTGGAGCAACCCTAAAAACGTGGCTAGGGTTTTGCCTTATATACCTAGGGCAAAAACATAAAACCCTAAACGTTTAATGAGTTAGGGCTGAGTTGGAAAAATGCAGAAAAACGCAATCTGATCGATTTTCGATCAATCGAATCTATTCTTCGATCGATCGAGCCAGACCGAAATGCACCAATGCATCTACAGTCTCTCGATTCCAACTTTACAATAATTAAACAACTTTGAGCACACTTTAACAAGACTTAACATATTGTTTTGATCATGGTTTGCCAATATTACAAATTAGAGTTCTAAATACATAAATTCCTAAACCTTTAGAACCTAACAACAACTACTCCACTATTCTTTACACCACATCTCCATTCTAATAAGTACGCTCATACATTAATAAACAAGGAACATAGGCAGAGTGCTATAGAGATAATACAAAATAGAAACTCAGGATCTACATTTGAACCATTAAATGGATCAGCAACATTTCAAGGAAACCCCAATATGCCCAATTCTTATTTGATTGACCATCTCATTACATCGAATGGGCAAGTAAGTACTTCCCAAAAGCTTAAATATACAATAAACTTACTAAAACCCCAATTCCTTTCAAATACAAATAAAGCAATCAACAATTAGGATTCCACAACGATATATTATTCCACACTTTCACAGTTAGTTCTTTTTCTTCTTTATCACACTTTCCTCGCAACCCAAACACACCCACAGATTCAAAATCCAATAAACCCAATTCCACTATCACATTTTCCTACCAACCAAACAGACTCACATGAGAAAAAGTCCCCCCAACCAAACAAAATGTAATCATATTACTAGATCAAGCTTTGCAACCAAAATAGAAAAAACAAAAGAGGAGAATATTTGATTAACCATTCCATTGCATCAAATGGGAAAGTAAGTATAATCCAATTCAAACCCAATTCCACACTCACATTTTCCCACCAACCAAACAGACCCACATACCAAAAAAGCACCCAAATACAAAATAAATAAACAAAATCAATGATATAACAGCACAGCCTTCATCCAAAACAATCTGTACAAAATAAGAACGGTCTCTATTCAAACATAGACAAATTATCCTACCACAGAGAACAAATTTCAAACCAAAAAACAAAAAAACAAAAAGGAAAAAAAAAAAATTAACATCAAGCAGAAAAATTAACATCAAGCATTTAGAAACAAAAATTAATGAAACAGTTCCACCACAAGAGCTTGAAGAAAGTCAAAACATACTGAAGTGAAATCCAATTCTTTATAGCTTCAGACACTAGTCTCTTCCTATAAAACAAAAGGTCACAAAATTGAATTTCATTAAAAAAAAAAAAAAAACTCAGATATTAGTTTTTTGGGTAATAATCAGTCATAACCAAAAGAGAAGAAGATTAGCAAAAAAATATAAGAAATGAATAACAAAAATTATAAAAAAAGAAAAAGAAAAGGAAGACCTGAATCGGTGAATGGAAGCCAAGGGTCACCGAAGGGAAGCCGAACCGGCGCTAGGTACGTCGCCGGTGCGCCGCTGAAGCGACGCTTGGATCGTCGCGAGTGTGACGCTGGGATCGTCACCGAAGCGTCGCCGGTGGGCCGCTGAAGCGACGCTGAGAGCGACGCTTGGATCGTCGCCTTCGCGTCGCCGGTGGGCCACTGAAGTGACGCTTGGATTGTCGCGACTCTTGGATCGTCGCCAAAGCGTCGCCAGTGGGCCGTTGAAGTGACGCTGAGAGCGACGCTTGGATTGTCGCCTTCGTGTCGCCGAAGCGTCGCCGATGGGCCGCTGAAGCGACGCTTGGATCGTCGCGACTCTTGGATCGTCGCCTTCGCGTCGCCGGTGGGCCGCTGAAGCGACGTTGAGTGCGACGCTTGGATCGTCGCCTTTGCGTCGCCGGTGGGCCGCTGAAGCGACACTGAGCGCGATGCTTGGTGCGTCGCCTTCTTGTCGCCGGTGTGTTGCCTTCGCGTCGCTGGCTTGATTATTTGGCTGAATTGGAAGTGAAGGTTGTGGGTATGTGAGGGAAAGATTGAAGAAACTGATATAAGTGAAAAAATGAAAAATAAAAAGGGGCTGAAGCATATAACTGATGTAATTGTTATCACTGACACCTTTAGCGACGAACTTCATATTTCTTCACTAAAGGTGTTAGTGATAACGTACTCATACTTATGTTTTAGTGACGAAATTCATATTTCGTCACTAAAGCATACGTTTAGTAACGAAATATGATTTCGTCACTAAGGCATATTTTTAGTGACGAAATGTTATTTCGTCGCTAAAAATATATAAGTGCAAAACCTTTATTTTTTTTAGTGACGACTATTTTTCGTCACTAATACTTACTTATAGCGACGAAAGTATTTTCGTCACTAAAACTATCCACAGCAATACCTACAGTGACGAAATATTTCATCACTAAAAATTTCAACTTTTAGCAATGAAATATTTCGTCACTATAGATTAATTAAGTTGGCGCCAAAGTTTCCCTCCGTGGCGCTTATTTTTCAGATTACATTTAGCGACGAAATTTATTTTTCGTCACTAAATGTAATAATTTTTTTCATTATTAGTGACGAAATTCATATTTCGTCACTAAAGCTGTATTTTTAGTGACGAAAAATATTTTCTCACTAATTTTCGTCACTAAAAGTACATTTTGTTGTAGTGTGATATTCCTCTAATAGTTTTAAATTAAGAATTTTCGCTAAATAAATTAGAGATTACACAGTTATAGATCATATAGTTTTAAAACTTCTGATACATATAAAAATTTAATTTATTTTAAGTAATATACATAATAAACATCACTTTATATACTTAAACATATACAAGTCAATAAAAAAAAAAATAATAATAATAAAAAAGGAAAATATTATTTTCACAAATAATAAATGGAATAAAAATTTTTAACTCTTAAACACAAAACTGCAATTGTCATTTCTTATAAAAATAAAAATATATTCTCCCTATTGCTAATTCTCCAAATGCAAAAAATAAAAATAAAAATGGAAAAGAAAGAAGGTAGGGGTAGAATAAAAAAATAAAAAATTATATATATATATATTCTAAATAGATTTATATTTCAAAGAAAAAATCTAGTACCACAACTTATGTTACAATTTCTTTGCCACAATTGTGACGTGGTAGAATGTGATAGATAGAGAAAAAATAGTGAATCCATATGTAAATTATAAGCAACCATTCATAGTCTGTCACATCAGAATTATGGTAAAAAAATTGTGAAATAGTATGTGAAATTTTTGGGGCTATACACATAGTTCAATCCTTGAAAGAAGGCTTATATTAATGAGATTTACTTCTTTCTTTCTTTATTTTTTTTTAAGAATATAAACCTTGAATATATATTAATTTAATGAGTTGCGTATGACATTCTTCTAAAAAAAAGAGTTATGTATGACACATGTGATATGACATATGAATTATAAGAATTAAAATAAGGGTAATGTGAATTGATGCTCTTAAGAAAATTGTTAATAAACTATTTTAAGAAAGTTTTTATATTATTTTTATAAAAAATTAAAAAACTATTAAATCATTAATGGTTTTTTCTTTTTTCTCATAAAAACTATTCTAAAAAACATTTCCCTATACCATAAGCATTAAATGTAGCATTTTGTTAAAATTTAGGAGAACCATTAATGATATTTAACATAAAATTTTTATTTCTAATAAAAAAACATATGAAGGGTTCTCAAAAAAAAAAAAAAGTGGTAGGCGATTTTCAAAGTCCAAGGAACATATATGGGCCCATTATTGCCGCCCTGGTCCTCCTCGCTTTGCCCTCGTGCGTTGCAGGTACAAGTATGAACAAGACGTGTATATTTTTCTATGGACATCACAAATTGGACTAAGATTAAGGCCAAAGAAAAAGCTCAATGTCAATGTAGCTGAACTGAATTATATGTATATGCATCGATCTACGTCAATTTGGGTAACTCAGAAAAGCCCAAAAAAGTGTGATAAATTTGGTAAGAATGGAAGCTCCACAACTTGCATGATTGATATAAAAGCAATAATCCTAGTATCATACATTTTCACACATATTTTATTGTGTCTTCATTGACTGGCTACATGTGAATAGTGGAAAAAAAATAGTTAGTCTATGTAATAGCGACTAACAATCAATCACAATTTATCATATAAAACAAAAATTTGTGGCAAAGTGTGTGTAAAAGTATGTAGTATGCCAACGCTAAAATTATTCATAAATTATTATAACTCACTAGTGTTGAGACTAATCAGCCTTGAAGGAACTAGGATGCAGACGTGAGAGTGAGACTCAATATACTCAAAAGTGTGTTGTGAATTATGATCATATATTATAAAATAATAATACAAATGTTATTGTTGGTCCTGAACTATATCCTATCCTGGGCCGTTATTTACGACCATCGATCTAACATGTTACCTACTCCAGGTCTCACATTTTCTCTTCAGCCTCCTTAAATCAAAAACTTTCTCATATTTAGGTCATCATATATAGCATGACACGTTAAAGTGATCCCATTTTACACAAATTTATGCTACCTTAAAAGATGATGGGATAATTACATTCTCATCCCTTGAGGTTTGGGGAAATGAACACTCCACCCTAAACTTGAAAGGAAAAAACACTCCCCTCTCTTGAGATTTAAAGAAATTAACACTCACCCTCTTTTATTTAAATTAATAATGAAATATTCTAAATTTTTATAAGAATTTCTTTACAAAAATTTAATCATGGTTAGTAAAAAAAACTTGTATATTAACACTCACCCCCTTTTATTTAAATTAATAATGAAATATTCTAAATTTTTATAAGAATCTCTTTACCAAAATTTAATCGTTGTTAGTAAAAAAAAAACTTATAAATTTCGATGAAAATGCAAAATTTATTAAGCACTAAAACACTTGTAACAACAAATATCTACATAACCAGTTGAAAAAAGAAAAAAGAAAAATTCACTCATAATATTTTAAAGGACAGTTTGATTAAAAATTTAAAACAATGAATTTTAATTATGAAATAAGATAAATTTGGAAACCTTCCTTGAAGCAAAGGGCAAGTTAGTACATAATATTTTTAATATTAATTTAATAAAGTTTAGTAAATTGGATGTCAAGGGGGAAAGTGTTTTTTCCCCTTCAAGTTTGGAGTGGAGTGTTATTTCTCCAAATCTCAAGGGAGGGAAAAATAATTACAAAAGGTCACAAAAAATATATTTATGTGGCTATTAAAAATGGCTATCAAAATCTATCGTATTTATAAAAAAATAAATAAAATCAAGTTTGGTTTCATAATAAGAGAAAAAGAGAAGGGGTTTAACTAAAACATTTATTTTTGTTGACATATTTTGTAAACTAACGTATGTAGATTTGAACAAATGCTAAAGTGATGCAATATATATTATTTATTATAGAATAGAATTGGAACAAGTAACACAAAATATATTAATGAGAAGATCAAGTGAGGAATATGAACTTTAAAGAATGATATATATTATAAGCTATCACTTTATAACTAGATACGTATATCTTTTTTTTTTTTTTTCTTTTTTTTGGTGATGTTTTTGTTTTTCCACAATCTTCTGCCATCTATCTACTAAAGGTATTGCCAAAGAAAAATGGAAATTTAAGGTTGAAACTCTTTTTTTTGCTTAATAATTTAAGGTTGAAACTTGAAAGGTGTTAACTTCTTTTAGATCATTCAACCTAAAAAAGTGTTATTTCTACATCCTCTCTTCCTCTATCTTTCACATTATCGAAATTCCAAATCACAAATGTTGCTTTAGACTTCTCTTTAAAAGAGGTGTAGAAATAACACACACACATATATATATATAGCTTCACCTTTGTTAAACACGTAAATTTAGAGCAAAGCAACACTTTGATATCTCTTTAAAATTTTTCACCATGTGAGATAGGAGTTTAGAAACTAATCATTTTGACATAGCTTCACCTCTGCGAAACTTCAGAGCAAAATGATAAACTATTGTGTGTCTTTTGAAAATTCTAATTTTAGTATTGGTCTCAACACATGTGAGCTATACTGATATGAATAGTTTTAGAGAAAGTGAGTCTATTGACTGACTCACGTGAGCTATACTTGTATATGAATAATTTTTCTCAAACAACCTACTCTATCCGGTTATAACCTTTGCTCATGTTTAGCTTCAAGGCCATCTCTCTAATCTCCCCACTTTTCTTCTAACTAATATGATGCAAGGTCTCTCAAATGCCACCAAAACATTATCAGTAATCAAACAATTAGATATAAAAACACTTTAATTTTTACTAATAATAGTAGGGAAAAGAAGTTTCAAAGTAATGACAAAAATAAATGAAATTTAAATTTATAGTTGCTGGGGCTATGATTGATAATATGCATTTTAATTTTGGGGGTTAATTACCATTAAAATTTTAAAACAGTATCCTTCTTTTTAAAGGCCAAAACCAATTTGTACTTTTGTGTTGTGTTTTCTCTCTCTTTTTTTTTTTTTTCCTTTTTTTTTTCGTCAGCTGTAGCAGGGGATAGTGGCTACTATTCATGAACAGTAACTGTACTTTTCTTACTTTTTCGTCACTTTTATCGCATCAGTGGCTCCTATGTACTATTTACGGGATCCACAAACTTCACTTTTCAACTATTTTTTAATTAAAAATGAGTCTCACAGTATTATTCATACATTTAAAAATTATTTTGCTACAGTGTTTTAAAATAAGTTCTATCCAAACGAACCCATAATATAACTAGTACTTGTACAAATTTCTTGATATGTATTATTTTTGTTCATTTCGTATAGCATTCCCTCTACCCATACAGATAAGTTGGATGATATATATAATACACATGCTAAAAAAGAAAGCTAGATCAACATGATCTTATAATAAATGGTCATAGTTGATTCATCTTAATCATCGAATTTGTTGGACTAAGAAGACTATAGGCATCATGACCCTTGTTAATGCTAACAATGTTGGATCGACGAGCTGGACGATGCAGAATTAAGGAATAACCTTTAGCAAAGCCGCAACCAGGACTAAAATCCTCGCTGCTGTCCATCTCTGCCAACACTTTGTAAAACAAATCAACATCGCAAGGGAGCACAAGAGGGCCTTCACTATTGTACCCATATTCCAATTCAGCATCCTCTAGCAGCATCGCGAACAAAGGATGATTAACAAGCTTGGTCTTGATCACAAATCGTTGTTTTTGAGGTCCAACATAGACTGCGAAACAACCTTCCGGAGCTACTTGTCGATTCTTTTTGCGCTTTGTCAATGAACTGAAAGTGCAGGTAGAAGAAGGTGAACAACATTTTTTGTTGCCAGCTACTAGTGATAGACATCGTTTCCATGCCTTGAAAATCAAGGTGTTCCTGCACTTAACTTCTACAATTTCCATATTAAATACTTAACACGTATTTGATAATCTAAGTAAGAGAGATATACAGAGAGGTTTTGTTATGGAAAAACACTATCAATTGAAGATGTGAATCCAAAACGAGAAGAAAAATAGAGATGGAACTACATGGAAAAGATAGAAGATGCGTATAGAAGAGCAAAAGGTTTTGAAATGAGAGTCTGGTTTAGCACACGTTATATATAGAGGCCCATACTCCATTTGCAGACTAATAGTTTGGTATTTTGTCAACGCAAGAACGCGCGCAGCAAGATTTTGAGAGGCCACTAGCAATCTTCAACGTGCGCCCATATTGTGGAAAAGAATATTATAATCTCAATATATGCACATGCTCCACAAATAAATTTTCGAAGGAAAAGGCAATAGGCAATTTAGGGTATATTTGGATATCGTTTATTTTGTTAAAAATTGAAAACATTGTAGTAAATAATTTTTAAACTATGAATAGTGCTGTGGGACCTAGATTTACTGCTTATGCATGTTTTTCACAAATTTGACTGGGTTGTAAACAATGTTGTGGGATCCGGTCAAAAACGCAAAACGCAAAATAATTTCTAGGCAAACACACGCTTAGCGTGCATTTACCTAACAATTATTTTGCGTTTTGTGTTTTATAAATCCTGGCTAGGTTTCACGGCAATAAGTTTTCAGCTAGCTTAAAAAACGCGCGTTTTGCCTATCTTGGGTTCCATGACAGTAAGTTTGCCTAACGAGCGTTTTGCGTTTTGCCTATCAGCTAGCTTAAAAAATTATTTTACTACAGTGTTTTCAGTAATAAGTTTTTAGTTTTCAGCAAAATAAGCGGTATCCAAGCAGACCCTTAGAGAAACAGATAATGGTCAAAGCCTTTATTGGTAATCGAGAACGGACCTAGCCCTTTGGGCCCAATTTTTTTTATTATTATTATTTTAATTTTAGTTATTATATATGTCATTTTTGTAGTTGGCCTCTTCTAAAATTTTAGGCCTCCTTTTTCTCAATAAGCCTAGCTAACCTCACCCAAATGACAACCATTCAAATAAAAAACTTAACAAAAATAATAAAAATATTCACAATGGTGATTGTATTTTAGCAAAAAAAAAAAAAAAACTATTTTACCACTAAAGAACCAAAAAATCATGTGTTATTGGAGAAGATAAAGCTAAATTTTTTGCAACTATAGTAAGCTGATATAAATACTAGTTGACTGTAGCAAGTTATTAAAAATAAAATACAGTATTTTATTAAGATTGTATCTCTTCCTTCAATTAAAAAACTCAAATTCTTTCTCTTCCTTCAATTAAAAAACTCAAATTCTTTCTCTTCCTTTATTATTTTAATGAGTTATTTATATTATTTTAAATGAAGTGATAAAAAAAAAGTAGAACATTTGATATTGAGTGTATTGTAACATGAAATGGTAAAATAAATAAAGTACTTTTTTGAGGTGTTAAAAGCTAAAAATTTTAGCACCACCATTGTAAATGCTCTAACTTCAACCAAAAAAAAAAAAAAATCCTAGCTAGCCTAGTGTTTTAAAAAAAAAAACTTATTTTGTTTTTGTTTTTGTTGGGAAATAATTGCATCTTAATATATTTAGAAACAAAAATTTTGAGTATTTATAATTTTTTAATACTATATGGATGACTATTTGGAGTTTTTTTTTTTTCTTTCCTTTATAATCCGGCTCTTGTTAGTTTAAAATTTTGAGTCTGTCTTTGTTGGTAATGGCATGGATGCCACATTATAAGTGGGAGTAGGTTATCACCGTGCACCCTTGGTGCGATGATCAATCTATAAATATAAGTGCTTGTAGGGTGTGGGAAGTAAAGGCTAGGGTTCAAGTCTCGAGTAGGAAACCTCACACACATATACACTTAAATTATGCTAGAGTAGAATTTCTATCTTGTACAAAAAAAAAAAAAATTAAAAAAAAAGGTGGTAATAGGTTTAATGAACTTCTAGGAATTTACTATTTATGATATTTTAACTACAACAGGTTTAAAGAAAGTGATGATTATTAAACTACAATATAAAATTTGTCATGTGCAAATGTAAGAAAAAATTTAACAAAATATGATTTTTTTGTCTCTATTGTTTTTTTTGTCTAAGTTTGTAGTTTGATGATTATGCTAGTTAATTACTAATAATCTTATTTTTATCTAAATATGAATTTCAACAATTATAGTTGTTATTAATAGGTAATTATGGTATTTATTAATAATATTTTGATTTAATTGTAACAAGATTCTAATGGACATTTAAATATAGAATAAATTAAAACAAACTAATAATATATGTGTGTGTAGAATAATGATATATGAAATTGTGAGGCTTCAACAATTTATATGATAATATATTATGAAGTTAACTATAAATGTCAAACGGGAAAGTTTAATATAAAAAAAAAAATGCTTTTATTTTATTTTTGGCTAAATGTGAAATTTGATCATTATTGATAAGCATGTATTATATGATTGTATCTTGTGAGATATCCAATACCTTTTTTTAGATAATAGATCTCCAAAACTACTTATGTGTCACAATATAAAGAGGTCAATCAAAAATCAAACTTCTTTAATATATATATATATATATATAGATTCTAGATAATGAGACTTTGAGGCGTATTGAAAACATTATATTTAATGTGATAAATGCCCCCACTTAAAAGAGTTTGATTCTACCAAGAGTTTTATAACTCAATTGGTACTTAATTCTTGGTGTTTCCAACAAAGACATCTAGAACTCAAATCTCCTCACCCCAACTATTGATGTATCCAAAGAAAAGTTTAAGTTGAGTTCAAAGCCATTCATCGTCAAGATACAACACATTCACCAAACTGCAAAGAATAATTTCAATATCTATTAAAGATAATTTATTAAGAAATTGAATTTTTTTATAATTATAATTAACACCCTTAATTTATAGGCAAGGAAGAGTTATGAATTTTTATTTGAATTGACACATTCTTTGAGTATTATGACCTTTTAGAATAATTCTTAACCTTTTAGAAAATAAAAGGCTAAAATGCAAAACTAATCCTTTAACTTTTTTCAGATTTCATTTTAGTCTTCTAACTTTGTTTTCGTTCATTTCAGTCCTCTAAGTTTCAGATTTATTCAATTAAGGCATTTCTGTTAACTTTTGTTAAAATTTTTTGAAAAAAAAGATCTGGAAAATATTTTTCAATTATTAATTGAATATTTTTTAATTTAAAAAAATTGAAGAAAAATTAACCACAACATATAATAAAAGTTAATGGAAAAACCTTAATTGAATAAACTTGAAGGTTAGAGGACTGAAATGAACAAAAGTAAAGTTAGAGGACTGAAATAAAATTTGAAGAAACTTAGAGGGTCAATTTTGCATTTTACCCAAAATAAAAAATAGCTTTTTATGATCTATAAGTTTTGTTCTAGTGCATTTCATCCTATGTTAATAAAAAAAAAATTATCATCCAATCTACACATGTCATATGCAACATGTCCAGCTATGTGCCAAGTGTGCCACTTGCTGCACACATGTTGGGTGTTCTATAACCACATGTCCATGGATTCTCTCAATTACTTTATTTGTTAGTATTTATGTTAATTTATATACACACAAAAAACTTAAAAATAAACTTTTAACATCCAACACAACCCTTAAAATAGAAGCCCACTGCTTTCTTCCATATCACAATCTATATTACACATTTGTTTTTAACAAACAATGTATGTTAATTCTTTATTGAGAAAAAGTTTATACTAAAAGGATTTATTTATATATTTTTAAAAATATAATTTAAAATTATATATGAAAAAATTGAATATCCCTCGCTCTCCTACTTTATGTTTTTTTTTTATAGATATAATTGTACTTCTAATTAATTTGGTATTTTCTTTGTGAACTATTTGGTTTCCTAGAAAGTTGAGGAAGAACAGAGAGAAAATGAAACTTATGAATCTTGATTCTTAATCTTTTTTGTCGTGATTTTTCAAGAATGAAAAAGTTTGTTTCAAAAGAGTGATTATTTGTGTGTGTGTGTGTGTGTGGTGTGTGTGTGTGTGTGTGGCTCTGTGTGTGTGGTCAGTGCTGATGGGTTTGGATAGGTGGATCGGTGTATCATGAGTCTTTGTGTGTGTGTGGCTCTGTGTGTTGAAACCGGTTCTAGAGGTTGAGGAAGAAAGAGAGGAAAAGGAATAGAAAAAGAGAAATAGTAAAAAAAGAATAAAAAAGAATATTTAAATAAAATGGGAAAAAAATAGAATTTTGGAATGTTGGGTGTATTGTGAAATTGTATGGTACAATTAGTAAATTAGTTTTTAGAGATGGTAAAATAAGATGGAATGACATTTCTTGTTGGAGATGCTTTAACTGAAAGAGCTTCACAACTTTTATTACTTAGAAGAGTACTACTAAAAGTTTGGAACTATATGGGCCTGTTTGGTTTCTGATTTTAAATAACAGTTTTTAATATTTAAACACCAAAAATTATTGTTAAAAAAAAAATTGATAGACACTTTTTTTTTAAGTGTTTAAATTATGTTGTTTATTTTAAAGTGTCTACACACTGAATTTAAAAAGCTTTTCATACCAGATTTCAAGTTGCAAACAACGGCACAATCGTAAATATCTTTAAAAATGTGGGGCCCACTTTGAATAGAGAATACCCAGTACCCAACCACTTTTCTTTTTTTTTTTTCTCTCTCTTGCACAGATCATTCTTCTTTCTTCCTCTTCTTCTTTCTTTCTTTTTTCTATTTCATTTGCTCTTTCTCCTGCACGCTGCCGCTCTTTCTTCTTCTTTTCTTTATTTATTTATTTTTTCACTTTCTCTCTTGNTAGAATTTTGGAATGTTGGGTGTATTGTGAAATTGTATGGTACAATTAGTAAATTAGTTTTTAGAGATGGTAAAATAAGATGGAATGACATTTCTTGTTGGAGATGCTTTAACTGAAAGAGCTTCACAACTTTTATTACTTAGAAGAGTACTACTAAAAGTTTGGAACTATATGGGCCTGTTTGGTTTCTGATTTTAAATAACAGTTTTTAATATTTAAACACCAAAAATTATTGTTAAAAAAAAAAATTGATAGACACTTTTTTTTTTAAGTGTTTAAATTATGTTGTTTATTTTAAAGTGTCTACACACTGAATTTAAAAAGCTTTTCATACCAGATTTCAAGTTGCAAACAACGGCACAATCGTAAATATCTTTAAAAATGTGGGGCCCACTTTGAATAGAGAATACCCAGTACCCAACCACTTTTCTTTTTTTATTTTTCTCTCTCTTGCACAGATCATTCTTCTTTCTTCCTCTTCTTCTTTCTTTCTTTTTTCTATTTCATTTGCTCTTTCTCCTGCACGCTGCCGCTCTTTCTTCTTCTTTTCTTTATTTATTTATTTTTTTCTCTTTCTCTCTTGCACGCTGTCTTCTTCTTCTTTTCTTTTTTTTTTTTTCTTTTTTTGCTTTTTTTTTTTGGTAAATATCCTAGTTGATGGGTTTCTCTTGTTTTTCTTGTTTTCTGGGTTGGATAACCAGTGATTCAGTTGGAATAAATAAAGACTTTTCTTTTGTCTGGTTTTTCTGGGTTCATTTTTTTTGGGTTTTTTTCCTCTGGGTTTTTCTTTAATTTCTCGTCTCAACTAAAAAAATAGCAATTTGGCTTTGATTCAGTTGGGTTTGCAGTGTTCAGAGAATTGTTCAAGCTAGCTTGGACTTGCAAAAGAGAGAGAGATGGAATGAAGAGGAGAGATAGAATAAATAAATAATTACATTTTACTATTTATGTAAGAAAATTTACACTTTTTATTAAAAAAAAACTTATATATACGAAACTCACAATTATATTTTTTACTTCTAGACAAAATGTTATTAGAAGTATGGCACTGAATATATTTTTTGTATTACAAGTATTTTAAACACGCGTTTTTACCATATTTTTTAAATCACAATTTTAACATCATTTTAATCAACAGTACTAAAAATCTATGGCTTTTAAGTTTTGGAAATTTTTTATGATGGCTTAAATTCGACTACTTGAAAATTAAAGTCTTCCACTCTGCCGTATCTGCGTGGGTTTAATTTAATAACTAGCAATTTTCATGCTGTTATTTTTAATAGTCCTGCATGTTTGGGCTGCAACAAGCTTTCAATTTTGATTTCTCTTTGCAATAGATATGATTTCACACTTGGTTATCATAGTCTTGCAACTTGGTTAGCATATAGTTGACCAAAACCTGGATTTAGAGTACCTTGTTATTTAAGTTCTGTGACCAAGCCCTAGATCAGAACTCTCAGCTACGTACAAATATGAACAGGTACACAAAGTGGAATAAATCACGGGCTTCTGCTGAAAAAATGGTCCTGTAAATTAATTGTGATCTATGTGAGGCCTGATACATATAACATATGATAAAACAAACTATGTTAACCACAACACCACACACCAAGCGTTGGCGCGTATGATTAAACTTCTTTATTGTTAGTTTATTTATTTAAATTGTGAGATAAAAAGTGGCTTTATTTATTTTTTATTTATTTTTAAAGTAAACAACTTACTTAAAATAATCAAGGTAAACCAACTGTTTAAAAAGAAAAAAACTTATATACCATACAATGCAATAATTAAATTCAGTTATTGTATTGGTTAATGTAGTACAAATAGTATTATTTTTTTTTCTAATAATAAGTAAATTTAATTTAATGATTAATTTATTGCTCAATGTAGTCGCATTATGAAATTTTTAATGGAGGAATTTAAAATAAAGCTAAGGAACTATATAAGCTTTGCCATTTTTTTAAAAAAATTTTCTTCCTCAAATTTATAGAAGTATAGCTACCTATGTCTGAACACAGAATTAACCTAACAAAAGCAAAACTAAAGACACAAGAAAACATAAACACAAATAAGTGTACATGCACATGAAGTTATCAACCTCAATCTGGATCGTTTTCAAAAGCATTTTTTATTATTATAGAGTTTCAATATACAACGCTCTATTTTGATGATTGTGCTTTTTATCATCAGACCAAGATACCAATCAGTTTTTATATAGGCGAGATCCGAAAATTAAACCACAAATCTCTTATTTAATTATCAAAGAGAGTTAACTGAAACCCACTAAAAACATTAATCGTAGAAGAACAAACCTGTTAAATACTTAAATTAGTGTGGTGGCATTGCCATATACCAGGAGGATATATAGGGTTATTTTTATTAAGAGGCTATCAATATATATATATATATATGCGTAGGATAATAAAATATTACTCATCTATTCTTCTAATATTCCTTCAGTCATATATTTATATTACTTTTTCTTGACCATAAAAAGAAGGAGCTGAATATCACAAAACTAAACAATTATAAGTTTAAAGGGACAGGTTACTTAGTTAATTCAATAAAGTTTCAAACTGCAATGTTGGAACTTGGAACATTTAGTGCACATCTGAACAACTCTAGAGGCCTAATATTTTCAATCAACGTCAAATTATAATTTGGTACAATCTGGACTAGCTAACAAATAAAAAAATACGTACAACTACCATTTTCCATATTGGCATTAATTGGAAGAATTCAACTGGTACCTAGACGTAGTTCAACTAATTTAAAACAGGGAATACAGTGTTCCTAGACAGAGGCTGAAGCAACTGATTGTGAAATAAAAAAAAAAAGAAAATTGAAGACCATGGCTTTAAAAAAAAAAAAAAAAAGGGAAAAAAGACCATGACTATTCGATTCTAGGTTAAATTGTATATTTAGTGTCACCAATCTTTTAACATATGTTTCAAAATGGTCTTCATATCTTAAATGGTTTTAATTTAATATTAGTATTAAAAATTTTAACGTGACAACTAAAATTCATGTCACATCATATATATATTGAACATTATTAAAATAATCTCAGACTTTATGAAATTTTATGTCTTACAACGATGGGAAAAACTTTAGCTTCAATGCGTTAGAGCCGACACAATATAACTCCTATGCAATGAAGCACTGGAGCCGGACTTTGTCTTACAACAATAATCAGGTGATTTAAAGCCAACAGACTATCTCATAATGGAAACATAATCATTTCATTACTGCATTAGCTTTTGTTCTATTTTAGTCTGCAAATTCAAATGGATTCGTTTCTTCAACTTGAGGCCAAGAGAATAATTACTGTGAATTAACGTAAGGTGTTTAATTTGTTATGGGCCTTTTGGCCATAGGGGGACAACTCTATGATTATGTGGAAATGGAATGATTGTTAATGGACCTTTGCTATGCCCTCTGTCTAAGCAATATATCTCACTAATAATATGATTTAATCTCATTACAAGTGATAGGGTATAATCTATTTTATATATCTAGTAGAATGATCATTTATTTATCAAATCCATTAAAATTCATTCCTAAATTATAAAAATGAAATCCTTTGCGTTTTGCATGAAGTAACAAAGCCAAAATGACTACTAATTTCGGATATATTTTGTTGGGGAGAAGATCCTCTCTAACCAATTCAGGTCAGAGATGATCACTCAAGGTCTAGACAACCTTGAAGGATCATGACCCAACAATTTTGAGGTTCATTGAACAAAGTGACGACTAACGAGTCTGCACATGAAGCTTAGGCAAAATACACAATACAAATAGCTCTCGGGGCGAGACCGACCAAGGACGAGGAGCTTCCACCCAATAATGGAAGCATCTAGGGACGAAACCAAAAATGTGTATTTGGAAGGGGAGAGGCAGATTATAGTATTGATATAATAATCATAATTAATAAAAAATATTGAATATAAAATTATCAATTTTGATATGTCATCATATTTTTAAACTTTAATGAACATATAAAAACTGTCTTCTTCATTATACAAAAATATCTGAAAATGAACATTTCACATCAAAATTATGCTTGATGACATTTTTTCATAAAATAAAATTTGTCTATTGTCGCCTCCCTAGTGAAATTCTTTAAAAAAATTTCACACCTTTTTAGAGTTATTTCAGTGTGAACATATTGTGGTAAAAGATTTCATCACCATAGTCTACTTTTGTTGTAGTGACAAGCTAACCTTTGTCCCCATCTTTTACTGTTGTTTGGTGAATGGAGTCATACTTTTATATATCCCAAAAAAATTGCTTTGATATACTATGAGACTTTGAGTAATTACTTGGACAATGGTAAATATATTCATTTAATGTCACAAACATATTTTTGGGACTCCCAAACAAGTAACAATAGCCTATTGTATTTCTTCACCTCAATTTATATGCTTTATAAATTAATTATTTTCATCAAGGCAAATATATATATATATATATATGTCATTATTTTTCGGCATGAGATTAATCGATTGACTAAATTAATAATATCGATCAACAGCATTTTTTCCCCTCCATGGCTTTCACAAATAATTGAAATAAAGTCAAAGAAATATATCTTCCTAAAATGATATAAAACTTGACTTTGAGTATATATGTGACATATGCTCAGGACTAAATTCCATTTTATTAAGCTTATAAGCCCCATTTATCACTCAATAATTATGTTTAAAATTTTGACTTCAACAATGTCACGAGTGGCTGTCATGTATTACATCAATCATAATGATATATTAATTTATAATTTAAACATGGAAGTCACATTGATTTGAAATAATTATCAATAAAATATAATTTTCAATTATAGTGTAAGATTGTATTTCCAGGCTAATATGATTGTTCCAATGGGCTAATAGATCCCCGGATTCATGACAATGATAGTTTGAGGCCATTAGCACCAATGGTGTCTCGTCAAATTGCGCCATTTATACTAGGCCTAAAGATTTGGGTATATGATGAAACCTAGCTAACTCAACTTCTTGTTGATGTTGTTATCGTTTTGTTTTGTATTTTTTTTTTAATTAATCATTTTTAGTGGATAAGGTGAATCAAAGGAGATGGTGTTCTCTATTTCAAGTGTATACACCATCTCTCTCATAGCAAGTGGACCAATCTACTGTCCTGCTTGATGTGAGAGAGATGATATATACACCCAAAATAAGATATAATTTTTCAAATCAAAGAGGACAATACTCTAAAAAATTAATAATTTTCTCATAATATATAAGTGTTATTATAAGGTCTATGTGTTGTAAGAGATATAATGTTTGTGTAGATCCAGGAGATATATATTCGTACAAAACAAACATTTATGCTTATTTTGTTCGACTTGAGAGCATTTGCATTAAACAATGCAAAATAGAAAAATATATCAATATTACATATTTAAGCCCCAAAATCACTTACATCAGTCAAGCTAAAAATGTGTAAATTTGCAAAATTGCTATAGTAATCGTGTAAATTTACACTATCACTATTCATTTCGTATTTAATTTTTTATTCTTTCTTTACGTATTCCAAGGATAAAGAAAGAGAGTAGATGATACTTATTATGTGTAAAGAAAGAGAAACAATTAAAAAATCAAGAAAATTAGTATTTTAATGAAATATACTATACAATAGATAATATAATGTGAGGTGTTTTGAAATGTGAGTATGTAAAATATAAAAAGTAGGTTTATATACTAAAATAGGACAGAAATTTTTGCACAGGTTGATGTGAATGCTAGCCTATATGCTTATGCAACGATAGAACTACCTTGGGGCTAAAGGCGGCCATCACACCCCTCCCCCCTCCCCCAACCTAACCTTCGAAAAAAAAAACCCTTTAGTATACAAAAATTCATCAGACCACCCCTTACCGAGCTGCCTTCTTCAAAATTTTATTGTCTTTTTTTTTTTTTTTTTTTTTTTTTTTTTTTTTTTTTTTTTGTCTTCTGCTTTGTCTTCTTCTTTCTTCTTCTTTGTCCTTTTCTTTGTTTGTTCAACAGATCTAGTTTGGTCCCCTTAATTTTCATTTCTTGTTTTATCTGCTTAGCTCCCGTGAGAGTAATAAATGATGAAAGTAATTTCTAAGGGTGACACATTGTCTTTTATAGCTTTGATTCCACCACCTTTAGGACATGTGCTAAGCTTTTAGTCTCTACTCTCTACCTTTTTGCATCTAATTTTTTCAATATATCTAGGCATACACGTTTAAAGGAACATGTTATTATCATATAATAATTGGTTTAAAAAAATATATATATATATATATATAAATGTAGGGTTAGGATTTGTGGCCCAAGCCCAAAAACAATAAATTTGTAGAGTGTGGTGATAGAACTAGGTTAACTATGGAGCTAACAACGGTTGATCACAACATACAAGTATAAACCAACATAACAGTACACATAAAGATCAAGTAAATTCAAGTTCGAAGAGGCTTATGATAGATTGGATGCAGGTTACAGTTTTTTCTCCTCCCCTTCCTTTGATTAGGAACCCCTCTTCTTTATATATTTTCTTCCACTACCATCCCCTTCGTCCACCTGTTTTTCATCCAGCCCCTTACTTGAGTGCATGTCATGTCATATATCTCCCTTAGCTTTTGTGAATGACGGTAGCTCCAGTTGTACTGTTCAGAGGCCTTCTCCACATAAATGCGGCCAGAAAAGTTACTGCAGTGCATTTAATACGGTGGTGGCAACTTTTTCTTTTAGATATTTCTCTGTTCCTCTTATCTCCAGGCGTGTCTAGAGTTTATCCAAATTGCTGAAGTTACTAATAAACTGCTTTAGACCCCCCAGATGTTCACATGACCCCAAAATCCTTTCATCCGAGGATGATCGTCTCTTCGGAACAACGATGCTCTCTTCGGACGGAGTTTATTCGTCCCCACATGTCCTCCTTTTACATGAAATACCTCTCGACAATTTGAGCCTCCTCGGATATAGACGAACCTTCACCTTGGGCTTTAGGCCCACTACGTATGGCTGGGCTTTACCCCCCCCCCCCACAATAAATAATTGTTATTATTGGTTATATCATTTGTTTTTATTGGTAAGATATATCTTTTTATTTTTTATAACAAAGATATATAATTTTTAAAGACTCTTAAAAGTCTTACAAATTATATAATAGTTCCAAAAAAAGAAAAAATTAAGTGCAAAAGCAATGCATGACAGTGCTCAATTATGCTATAGAAGGTACACAAACAAGAAATATCAATTTCTTAATTAACTCATGAGTACATGTACAAACTAGTACATACTCATACAAAATCATATTTATCTCAAAATAATCATGCACTTAGTTGAGCAATACATACTATTCAAGTTTCTTCACAATGTCAAGCATGTTCTAAATCAAGAGAGAGATATCATAATTCATGTAATCCTCAAGAAGAATAAAACTAGACACAAAATAAAATATTTTTGTCTTTTTGAAAATTTTCATTGTTTTTGGATTTTTTTTTTAAAAATAAAAAACAACCTAAAAAAAAAAAAAAAAACCAAAAACAGAAACAAAATATGTCCACAAACAATTGAAAGAATTAAATTAGGGACAAGTAACCAACACTCACTTTACCAAGTCTTTTCTCACCCATATAGCACGAGTCTTCGGCTTTGTAGGTGAAAATTTATAAGAGGCAGAGTGTATTTGAGGGATTACACTAATCTTCTAAGAAAGACTGAAATCCTGCAAATTTATTTCACAAGCCTCAAAAAGATCAACTGAAACAATAGTATCTTTTTTATTCAAATCATCACAATAAAAAACAGTAAGACACTTAAAATTATCTATGATAATAGGGATCAAGGATAAACTCTTGTTATAATAACCTAAATCAAGAGCTAATCCGCTTTGATACTACTTGTTAGGTTTTAGACCCTTGTAAACTAGATTGTTTAACCTAATTAATTAACCAAGTGAATACTTAAGTTTATTATTCAAATCTAAGTTAAAACAATAAAGTCATATCATGTAAAGCAGCAAAAAAGTAAATAACACAACAATATGATAACCTAGGAAAACCAAACCGGTAAAAAACCTGGGGAGGTTTTAACCTAGCTATCCTCAAGGTAAAAAACAAATCCACTAGAAAGAATTGAAGTTTACAATAAGACTTAAACCACTAACAACTTATTGCTACTACACATAAAACTTACTATCACGACCCCATGATAGTTTCGAGTCTACAAACTATTTCTTTCCTTGGCCTTTGCAACACAAGCACTCACACTTGGGATAAAAAAACACGAACTCTCATGTTTGTGACTCCAAGACCACCCTTGTAGGTTTAGATCATCGGCACCTTTGATGACTAGAGAAAGTAGCAACTTCTACAACACCGAATCTTGAGATTCTTCAAGGAATAACACCGGTAAAAAACTTTAAAGAGCCTTTGGGTACAAAACCCTAGATCTACAAAAGAGGCACACTCTTCTCTCTCTAAAAAGCCTTATAAAAACGTGCTTAGGGTTTCTTTTATATACTAGAAGAAGTATATCTAAAACCCTAATCCTTAATGGGCTTGAACTGCTGTTTGGGCCGACTTAAAATTTTGCAGACCCGTATTTCGATCGGTCGAGCCTATTCTTCGATCAATCGACCGAGGCAAATTTCGAATTCTTTTCTGCAGCTTGCTTGTTCTTAGATCTTGACTTGTATCATTTTGAGTATTGTCTAATAATACTTATAGACTTCAAGATCTATATCTAAACAAGTTTGTGTTCACGATTTGCCAATTGTTCTAAACTTTTAAAACCTAACAGATTTGATCTCCCCAGATTAACCCTTGTAGTGTTAAAAGTTTTCTTTCTTAGCACATAATTGGGACACGACATCCTTACTACGTGATTCTCTCTTTCTTGAATCAACCACCTACAATTATAACATGATTTATTACCAAAACAGCACACAGTTTTCACTCCACCAAAAAAAAAAAAAAAAAAAAATAGAGTGGAGAAAAGAAAGCATAGAAATATATATTCTTGATATGTATACTACTTGTACAAATTTCCTGATATGTATTCTTTTTGTTCATTTCGTATAGAATTCCCTCTACCCACACAGATAAGTTGGATAATATATATGATACAAATGCTAAAAAAGAAAGCTAGATCAACATGATCTTATAATAAATAGTCATAGTTAATTCATCTTAATCATCGAATTTGATGGACTAAGAAGACTATAGGCATCATGACCCTTGTTAATGCTAACAATGTTGGATCGACGAGCTGGACTAGGCAGAATTAAGGAATAACCTTTAGCAAAGCCGCAACTAGGACTAAAATCCTCGCTGCTGTCTATCTCTGCCAACACTTTGTAGAACAAATCAACATCGCAAGGAAGCACAAGGGGGCCTTCACTATTGTACCCATATTCCAATTCAGCATCCTCTAGCAGCATCGCAAACAAAGGATGATTAACAAGCTTGGTCTTGATCACAAATCGTTGTTTTTGAGGTCCAACATAGACTGTGAAACAACCTTCCGGGGCTACTTGTCGATTCTTTTTGCGCTTTGTCAATGAACTGAAAGTGGTAGATGAAGATGAACATTTTTTGTTGCCAGCTACTAGTGATAGAAATCGTTTCCATGCCTTGAAAATCAAGGTGTTCCTGCTCTTAACTTTTACAATTTCCATTTCTACTATTGAAGAATGACAAGAAAATATGGAATATGGAAGGAAAAGAGATTAATCTAGCTTGCTATACATTTGCCAAATGGCAAGCTAAACTTAATTCTTGTTCTATTTGTATAGCTCAAAATCCGTATTGAATACTTACACGTATTTGATAATCTAAGTAAGAGAGATATATAGAGAGGTTTTGTAATGGAAACAGACTTTCAATTGAAGATGTGAACCCAACACAAGAAGAAAAATAAAGATGGAACTATATGGAGATGCGTATAGAAGAGTAAAGGTTTTGAAATGAGAGGCTGCATTAGTACATGTTATATATATATATATATATATAGAGGCCCATACTCCATTTGCAGACTAATAATTTGGTATTTTGTCGACGCAATTGAACGCAGCAAGATTTTGAAAGGCCACTAGCAATCTTCAACGCTCATATGGTGGAAAAGAATATTATAATCTCAATATATGCATATGCTCCACAAATAAATTGTTAAAATAAAAGACATCTTAGAGAAACCTACTTGCAGACAATGGTCAAAGCAATGAGTAGAAGACTAGGAGGTTATAAAGTAAGCCTTTATCGGTAATGGCATGGATGCCACATTATAAGTGGGAGTCGGTTTAATGAACTTCCTGGAATTTTACTCTCTGATATTTTAAGTAAGGGCTAATTACAACCTTAAATAATTCTTCTTCTTTTCTTTCTGAATAGTCAAAACACAGAAAAGTAAGAGAATACCCGCTACGTAAGAGGGAGATTTATCCCATTTGGATTTGCAAATAGAGGAATTATAGCGAAGAGATGACAGTCCATCCGTCACTACTTTTCTCAGATCCTCTTTACTTTTGTTAATTTTGTTTTTCTTTTCTACGATTTTCTCCGTGTCTGCTAACAGGTTTCTCTCCGCAACGCTAGCACAAGGGGTTAACCTCTGTTCCACAAACCACATAATAATTCTTTCCCTTTAATAAAATTCAACAAAAAAATTCCCTTCAATTGAGCTTCTGGTTTCTTAATCATTAGACCAATAACTCTGGTTTCTTAATTTTTACAAAACCATTACCTTTGATCATGTATTCTCTTATTCTTTTATATTTTTTATGTTTTGAGAGGAGAAAGACATAAAAGAGAGCAAGAATATATATTTAGCCTCTTTTTTTAAAAGTGGTGGATAACGGAACCCTAATTGAACTGACCTCAGGTGGGCAAAATGTCAAATTTCAAATCACAGGTAGGCAACTTAAATTTTGGCCAAACCATAGGTGGGTAAGTAGTAATTAGCCTTTTAACTAAAACAGGTTTAAAGAAAGTGATTATTAAACCATAATAAAACTTGTCATGTGCAAAAATGTAAACAAAATATGAATTTTTTTTTTTTTTTGGGGTCTCTAGTGCTTTTTGTCTAACTAAGTATGCAGTTTGATGATTACTGTAGTTACTAATATTCTTATTTTTATCTAAATATTTTTTTAGAGAGTTTCAATTTATAACGTTCGCTAACTAGAATATAGAATAAAATAAAACAAACTAATAAAATTTATATGATAAAATATTATGAAGTTAACTATAAATGTCAAACAGAAAAGTTTAATAAAAAATATATNTTTTTTTTTTTTTTTTTTTTTTTTTTTTTTTTTTTTTTGTCTTCTGCTTTGTCTTCTTCTTTCTTCTTCTTTGTCCTTTTCTTTGTTTGTTCAACAGATCTAGTTTGGTCCCCTTAATTTTCATTTCTTGTTTTATCTGCTTAGCTCCCGTGAGAGTAATAAATGATGAAAGTAATTTCTAAGGGTGACACATTGTCTTTTATAGCTTTGATTCCACCACCTTTAGGACATGTGCTAAGCTTTTAGTCTCTACTCTCTACCTTTTTGCATCTAATTTTTTCAATATATCTAGGCATACACGTTTAAAGGAACATGTTATTATCATATAATAATTGGTTTAAAAAAAATATATATATATATATATATAAATGTAGGGTTAGGATTTGTGGCCCAAGCCCAAAAACAATAAATTTGTAGAGTGTGGTGATAGAACTAGGTTAACTATGGAGCTAACAACGGTTGATCACAACATACAAGTATAAACCAACATAACAGTACACATAAAGATCAAGTAAATTCAAGTTCGAAGAGGCTTATGATAGATTGGATGCAGGTTACAGTTTTTTCTCCTCCCCTTCCTTTGATTAGGAACCCCTCTTCTTTATATATTTTCTTCCACTACCATCCCCTTCGTCCACCTGTTTTTCATCCAGCCCCTTACTTGAGTGCATGTCATGTCATATATCTCCCTTAGCTTTTGTGAATGACGGTAGCTCCAGTTGTACTGTTCAGAGGCCTTCTCCACATAAATGCGGCCAGAAAAGTTACTGCAGTGCATTTAATACGGTGGTGGCAACTTTTTCTTTTAGATATTTCTCTGTTCCTCTTATCTCCAGGCGTGTCTAGAGTTTATCCAAATTGCTGAAGTTACTAATAAACTGCTTTAGACCCCCCAGATGTTCACATGACCCCAAAATCCTTTCATCCGAGGATGATCGTCTCTTCGGAACAACGATGCTCTCTTCGGACGGAGTTTATTCGTCCCCACATGTCCTCCTTTTACATGAAATACCTCTCGACAATTTGAGCCTCCTCGGATATAGACGAACCTTCACCTTGGGCTTTAGGCCCACTACGTATGGCTGGGCTTTACCCCCCCCCCCCACAATAAATAATTGTTATTATTGGTTATATCATTTGTTTTTATTGGTAAGATATATCTTTTTATTTTTTATAACAAAGATATATAATTTTTAAAGACTCTTAAAAGTCTTACAAATTATATAATAGTTCCAAAAAAAGAAAAAATTAAGTGCAAAAGCAATGCATGACAGTGCTCAATTATGCTATAGAAGGTACACAAACAAGAAATATCAATTTCTTAATTAACTCATGAGTACATGTACAAACTAGTACATACTCATACAAAATCATATTTATCTCAAAATAATCATGCACTTAGTTGAGCAATACATACTATTCAAGTTTCTTCACAATGTCAAGCATGTTCTAAATCAAGAGAGAGATATCATAATTCATGTAATCCTCAAGAAGAATAAAACTAGACACAAAATAAAATATTTTTGTCTTTTTGAAAATTTTCATTGTTTTTGGATTTTTTTTTTAAAAATAAAAAACAACCTAAAAAAAAAAAAAAAAACCAAAAACAGAAACAAAATATGTCCACAAACAATTGAAAGAATTAAATTAGGGACAAGTAACCAACACTCACTTTACCAAGTCTTTTCTCACCCATATAGCACGAGTCTTCGGCTTTGTAGGTGAAAATTTATAAGAGGCAGAGTGTATTTGAGGGATTACACTAATCTTCTAAGAAAGACTGAAATCCTGCAAATTTATTTCACAAGCCTCAAAAAGATCAACTGAAACAATAGTATCTTTTTTATTCAAATCATCACAATAAAAAACAGTAAGACACTTAAAATTATCTATGATAATAGGGATCAAGGATAAACTCTTGTTATAATAACCTAAATCAAGAGCTAATCCGCTTTGATACTACTTGTTAGGTTTTAGACCCTTGTAAACTAGATTGTTTAACCTAATTAATTAACCAAGTGAATACTTAAGTTTATTATTCAAATCTAAGTTAAAACAATAAAGTCATATCATGTAAAGCAGCAAAAAAGTAAATAACACAACAATATGATAACCTAGGAAAACCAAACCGGTAAAAAACCTGGGGAGGTTTTAACCTAGCTATCCTCAAGGTAAAAAACAAATCCACTAGAAAGAATTGAAGTTTACAATAAGACTTAAACCACTAACAACTTATTGCTACTACACATAAAACTTACTATCACGACCCCATGATAGTTTCGAGTCTACAAACTATTTCTTTCCTTGGCCTTTGCAACACAAGCACTCACACTTGGGATAAAAAAACACGAACTCTCATGTTTGTGACTCCAAGACCACCCTTGTAGGTTTAGATCATCGGCACCTTTGATGACTAGAGAAAGTAGCAACTTCTACAACACCGAATCTTGAGATTCTTCAAGGAATAACACCGGTAAAAAACTTTAAAGAGCCTTTGGGTACAAAACCCTAGATCTACAAAAGAGGCACACTCTTCTCTCTCTAAAAAGCCTTATAAAAACGTGCTTAGGGTTTCTTTTATATACTAGAAGAAGTATATCTAAAACCCTAATCCTTAATGGGCTTGAACTGCTGTTTGGGCCGACTTAAAATTTTGCAGACCCGTATTTCGATCGGTCGAGCCTATTCTTCGATCAATCGACCGAGGCAAATTTCGAATTCTTTTCTGCAGCTTGCTTGTTCTTAGATCTTGACTTGTATCATTTTGAGTATTGTCTAATAATACTTATAGACTTCAAGATCTATATCTAAACAAGTTTGTGTTCACGATTTGCCAATTGTTCTAAACTTTTAAAACCTAACAGATTTGATCTCCCCAGATTAACCCTTGTAGTGTTAAAAGTTTTCTTTCTTAGCACATAATTGGGACACGACATCCTTACTACGTGATTCTCTCTTTCTTGAATCAACCACCTACAATTATAACATGATTTATTACCAAAACAGCACACAGTTTTCACTCCACCAAAAAAAAAAAAAAAAAAAAAATAGAGTGGAGAAAAGAAAGCATAGAAATATATATTCTTGATATGTATACTACTTGTACAAATTTCCTGATATGTATTCTTTTTGTTCATTTCGTATAGAATTCCCTCTACCCACACAGATAAGTTGGATAATATATATGATACAAATGCTAAAAAGAAAGCTAGATCAACATGATCTTATAATAAATAGTCATAGTTAATTCATCTTAATCATCGAATTTGATGGACTAAGAAGACTATAGGCATCATGACCCTTGTTAATGCTAACAATGTTGGATCGACGAGCTGGACTAGGCAGAATTAAGGAATAACCTTTAGCAAAGCCGCAACTAGGACTAAAATCCTCGCTGCTGTCTATCTCTGCCAACACTTTGTAGAACAAATCAACATCGCAAGGAAGCACAAGGGGGCCTTCACTATTGTACCCATATTCCAATTCAGCATCCTCTAGCAGCATCGCAAACAAAGGATGATTAACAAGCTTGGTCTTGATCACAAATCGTTGTTTTTGAGGTCCAACATAGACTGTGAAACAACCTTCCGGGGCTACTTGTCGATTCTTTTTGCGCTTTGTCAATGAACTGAAAGTGGTAGATGAAGATGAACATTTTTTGTTGCCAGCTACTAGTGATAGAAATCGTTTCCATGCCTTGAAAATCAAGGTGTTCCTGCTCTTAACTTTTACAATTTCCATTTCTACTATTGAAGAATGACAAGAAAATATGGAATATGGAAGGAAAAGAGATTAATCTAGCTTGCTATACATTTGCCAAATGGCAAGCTAAACTTAATTCTTGTTCTATTTGTATAGCTCAAAATCCGTATTGAATACTTACACGTATTTGATAATCTAAGTAAGAGAGATATATAGAGAGGTTTTGTAATGGAAACAGACTTTCAATTGAAGATGTGAACCCAACACAAGAAGAAAAATAAAGATGGAACTATATGGAGATGCGTATAGAAGAGTAAAGGTTTTGAAATGAGAGGCTGCATTAGTACATGTTATATATATATATATATATATAGAGGCCCATACTCCATTTGCAGACTAATAATTTGGTATTTTGTCGACGCAATTGAACGCAGCAAGATTTTGAAAGGCCACTAGCAATCTTCAACGCTCATATGGTGGAAAAGAATATTATAATCTCAATATATGCATATGCTCCACAAATAAATTGTTAAAATAAAAGACATCTTAGAGAAACCTACTTGCAGACAATGGTCAAAGCAATGAGTAGAAGACTAGGAGGTTATAAAGTAAGCCTTTATCGGTAATGGCATGGATGCCACATTATAAGTGGGAGTCGGTTTAATGAACTTCCTGGAATTTTACTCTCTGATATTTTAAGTAAGGGCTAATTACAACCTTAAATAATTCTTCTTCTTTTCTTTCTGAATAGTCAAAACACAGAAAAGTAAGAGAATACCCGCTACGTAAGAGGGAGATTTATCCCATTTGGATTTGCAAATAGAGGAATTATAGCGAAGAGATGACAGTCCATCCGTCACTACTTTTCTCAGATCCTCTTTACTTTTGTTAATTTTGTTTTTCTTTTCTACGATTTTCTCCGTGTCTGCTAACAGGTTTCTCTCCGCAACGCTAGCACAAGGGGTTAACCTCTGTTCCACAAACCACATAATAATTCTTTCCCTTTAATAAAATTCAACAAAAAAATTCCTTCAATTGAGCTTCTGGTTTCTTAATCATTAGACCAATAACTCTGGTTTCTTAATTTTTACAAAACCATTACCTTTGATCATGTATTCTCTTATTCTTTTATATTTTTTATGTTTTGAGAGGAGAAAGACATAAAAGAGAGCAAGAATATATATTTAGCCTCTTTTTTTAAAAGTGGTGGATAACGGAACCCTAATTGAACTGACCTCAGGTGGGCAAAATGTCAAATTTCAAATCACAGGTAGGCAACTTAAATTTTGGCCAAACCATAGGTGGGTAAGTAGTAATTAGCCTTTTAACTAAAACAGGTTTAAAGAAAGTGATTATTAAACCATAATAAACTTGTCATGTGCAAAAATGTAAACAAAATATGAATTTTTTTTTTTTTTTGGGTCTCTAGTGCTTTTTGTCTAACTAAGTATGCAGTTTGATGATTACTGTAGTTACTAATATTCTTATTTTTATCTAAATATTTTTTAGAGAGTTTCAATTTATAACGTTCGCTAACTAGAATATAGAATAAAATAAAACAAACTAATAAAATTTATATGATAAAATATTATGAAGTTAACTATAAATGTCAAACAGAAAAGTTTAATAAAAAATATATTTTTTTTTTTATTTTTGACTAATTAAATATGAAATTTGATAATCATTGATAAGCATATATTATAATTGTATATTGTGAGCTATCCAATACTTTTTTTAAAAACCAAAATCTTTTTTTTAGATTCCTAGAAGTTCATTTTTTTTTAGAGAATTTCAATTTATGACATCCGCCCTTGATGATAACTCTTTATTATCTGACCAATGCATCAATCAGTTTCTGGTGTAGGTGGAGATTGAATTCTAGATCTCTTATTCAACCATCAAAAACCTACTCCCACTTATAATGTGGCATCCATGCCATTACCAATAGAAAAATTCCTAGAAGTTCATCAAAACAGTAAAAGATTCCTAAATGGATTGAAACCAAATCTTTTATCTAAAAATTCAATAAAAAAAAATCAAAATTCTTTATATATATATAGAGAGAGAGAGAGAATAATGAGATTTACTCCGCCTGGGCCTTGGGCTTGCTACATGATGGGCCGAGGCTATCAGGCCCATGGGCCCCACATTACTCAATGTAATCACGTTATCAAATGTTAATAGAGGAATTTAAAGTAAATCTAAGGAACTGTATAAATTTTGCCAGTTTTTAATTTCTTCCTCAAATTTATATATATATATATATATATTGCTACCCATGTCTAAAATCAGAATTAACCTAACAAAAGCAGAACTAAAGAAATAAGAAAACATAAACACAAATAAGTGTACATGCACATGAAGTGATCAACCTCAATCTACAACTTTCCAATTTTTTAATTTTTTTAGAGTTTTAGCTTATAACGTTTACGTTTAATGTTTGTACTCTTTATCATTAGACCAAAACACCAATCAGTTTTTAGTGTAAGCAAAATATGAGAATTAATTAAATTTTAAATTTTTTATTCAACCATTATAGATTTTATCAATTAAATTAACTGAAACCCACCAAAATCATTAATACCGGCAAAAACAAATATGTTAAATACTTAAATGTGGTGGCATTACCATATACCATGCAGGAAGATATAAGCCATAGGGTTATTTTATTATATTAATTAAGAGGCTATCAATTTCCCTTCGTCTTATTGGTGTTAGAAAATTTATGATACTGTGTGTGTGTCTATATATATATATATATATATGTATATGCGTAGGATAATAAAATATTGCTCATCTATTCTTCCACTATTCCTTCAGTCATATATTTATATTACTTTTTCTTGACCATAAAAGAGCAGCTGAATATCATTAAACTAAACAATTATAAGTTTAAAGGACAGGTTATATAGTTAATTCAATAAAATTTCAAACTGCAATGTTGGAACTTGGAACATTTAGTGCACATGTGAACAACTCTGGAGGCCTAATTTTATATTTGGCACAATCTGGACTAGCTATCAAATAAAAAATTGCGCAGAACTATCATTTTCCATAATGAGACATTTTTACTTAAACAATTGGCATTAATTGGAGGAATTCACCTGGTAGCCAGCCGCAGTTCAACTAATTTAAAACAGGAAATTCACTGTTCCTAGACAGAGACTGAAGTCACTGATTATGAAATAAAAAATAAAAATTAAAGACCACGACTATTCAATTCTAGGTTAAATTATATATAGAGAGTCTGTTTGTGAACATTTTTTTTAGTTGAAATTGAAATTTTTTTGCTGAAAGTACTATAAATAAAGCTAAAAGGTAGCTGAAATAGTACAGTAAGACCTATAAATAAGAATAATTATACCGTACCCCATTTTTTTGGGGGATACGGTACCCACTATTAGGCAACATGCTATACCATATTATCAAAACATCACATTTGATGGTACCATCGTTATATTATGTAATACTAACATTACATGCGACTGTAATTTTGTCACATTCGGCGATTTTCTTATTTTTCTCACATTTGATAATATTATCCTCACATTGTGTAGTACCAACATCACATGTAACTATACTTTTGTTATATTCAGTAGTTCCCTCATTTTTTCTCACATTTGATAGTACCATCTTTACATTGTGCAGTACTAACATCACATGTGACTATACTTTTGTCACATTCAATGGTTCCTTTATTTTTATTTTTTTTACATTTGATGGTTCCATTGTCACATTAGACAATACCAACATCACATTTGATCGTACTTCTCTCACATTCGATGGTTCTATTATTTTTCTCACATTTAATGATTCTATTGTCGCATTGGGCAGTACTAATATCATATTTGACCGTACTTTTACCACATTCGGTTGTACTCCTATTTGTTTCTCACATTTGATAATATCATCCTCAAATTATGCAATACCAACATTACATGTGACAATACTTTGTCACATTCGGTGATTCCCTCTATTTTTTTTTTTTTTTTATACATTTGATAATTCTATTGTCACATTGGGTAGTACTAACATATTATTTGACTATACTATTCACACATTCAATGGTACTTTAATTTTTACTCATATTTGACGGTTCTATCGTCACATTGGAATTTGAACAGTACCAACATCTCATGTAACCACATTTTTGTCACATTTGATAGTTTCCTTTTTTTTCTCACATTTGATGGTTCCATTATCACATTAAGCAATATCAACATCGCATATGACAGTACTTTTTCCACATTCGGTTGTACTCGTCTTTTTTTCTAATATTTGATAGCACCATCTACAAATTGTGCAGTACTAAAATCACATGTGACTATACTTTTGTCACATTTGGTGGTTCAATTTTTTTTTCTCGCAAATGATGGTTCAATTGTCACATTAGGTAGTACCAACATCACATTTAACCGTACTTTTCTCACATTTGGTTGTACTTTAATTTTTTTCTCACATTTGATAGTGTCGTCCTCACATTGTACAGTACCAACATTACATCTGACTGTACTTTTGTCACATTTGGTACTCCCCTTATTTCTTTATCACATTTGATGATTTCATTGTCACATTAGGCAATACCAACATCACATTAGACCGTACATTTCTCACACTCGGTGGTACTTTTGTCACATTCAATGGTTCCCTTTTTTTTCTCACCAATTACCATAATACTCCCGAAACCTAAAAAATGACTAAAATACCATTAAAACCTAAAACATGACAGAATCACCCTAAAACTCAAAAATATTTTACAAAATTACTATAAAACCCAAAAACAAACCGAAATAACCGTGAAACTTAAAAAATAACCAAAATACCCTTTAAAAAATAACCAAATGACCCTGAAACTAAAAATAAAAGGACCAAAACTACCTTAAAACCTCAAAAATGACCGAAATAACAATGAAACCTAAAAAATGACTGAAATAACAATGAAAACTAAAAATGACCAAAATACCCCTAGGACAAAAAAAATGACCACATGACCTTGAAACTTAGAAATTGACCGAAATGACCTTGAAACGAAAAAAAAAAAAAAAAAAAAANATTTCTTAAAAGTAGAGTACCATACAAAAAATAAAAAAAAAAAAAAAATCACTCCACAGTCCACAGTCCACAGTTCACAATCTAAATACTAATTATTATCTTAAATATTTATAATCCACTTAATAACATAAAATTTAAAGAAGAAGAAAAAAAAGAATTTTTATTTTCACAGTACTTGATTTCTTGAAAATAAAGTCCTATACCAAATGAAAAAGGAAAAAAAAAAAAAAAAGATAAATCACTTTGCAATCCACACTCTAAATACTTATTACTATCTTAAATATTTATAATCCACTTAATAACATAAAATTTACCAAAAAAAAAAAATTACCCAATACTTGATTTCTTAAAAGTAAAGTACCATATAGAAAGAAAAAGAAAAAGAAAAAGGAAAAAATAAATCACTACATAGTCCACAATTTAAATACTAATTACTATTTTCAATATTTATAATCTACTTAATAATATAAAATTTACAAAAGAAAAAAAAGTGAAAAAAAAAAAATTTACATAGTACTTGATTTTTTGAAAATAAAGTACCATACAAAAAGATAAAAAGATAAATCACTCCACAGTCCACAATATAAATACTAATTACTATCTTAAATATTTAAACCACTTAATAATATAAAATTACAAAAGAAAAAAAATGAAATTTTTTTTTACACAATACTTGATTTCTAGAAAGTAAAGTACTATACAAAAAAGAAATAGAAAAATGATAAAGATAAATCACTCCACATTCCACACTCTAAATACTAATTACTATCTTAAATATTTATAATCCACTTAATAACATAAAATTTACCAAAAAAAAAAAAAATTACCCAATACTTAATTTTTTGAAAGTAAAGTACCATACAAAAAGAAAAACATAAAGATAAATTACTACATAGTCCACAATTTAAAAACTAATTACTATCTTCAATATTTATAACCTATTTAATAATATAAATTTACAAAAGAAAAAAAAAGTGAAAAAAAAATTTACATAGTACTTGGTTTTTTGAAAATAAATTACTATAAAAAAAAAAAAGATAAATCACTCTACAGTCCACAACTCTAAATACTAATTATAATCATAAAATATTTATACTTTATTAATAATATAAAATTTACAAAAGAAAAAAATATGAAAAAAAAATTACCACTTGATTTCTAGAAAGTAAAGTACTATACAAAAAGAAACAAAAAATATAAAGATAAATCACTCCACAGACTATACTCTAAATACTAATTATGATCTTAAATATTTATAATCCACTTAATAATATAAAATTTACAAAAGAAAAAATAAGTGACAAAAAAATTTATCCAGTACTTGATTTCTTGAAATTACAAAAAAAAAATTACTAATATAAAATTTACAAAAAAAAAAAAAAAAAAAGTGGAAAAAATTACCCAATGCTTGATTTCTAGAAAATAAAGTACCATACAAAAAGAAAAAGAAAAAGAAAGAAAGATAAATCACTATGCAATCCACACTCTAAATAATAATTACTATCTTAAATAATTATAATACACTTAATAATATAAAATTTACAAAAAAAAAAAAGTGAAAAAAAAATTGCTAGCACTTAATTTCTTAAAAATAAAGTATCATACAAAAAGAAAAGAAAGATAAATCAATCACAGTCCATAATCTAAATGCTAATTACTATCTTAAATACTTATAATCCACTTAATAATATAAAATTTACAAAAAATAAAAGTTAAAAAAATTTACTAATACTTGATTTCTTGAAAGTAAAGTACCATACAAAAAGAAAAGAAAAAGGATAAAGATAAATCACTTCACAATTCACACTCCAAATACAAATTACTATCTTAAATATTTAGAATTCATTTAATAATGTAAAATTAACAAAAGAAAAAAAAAATGAAAAAAAAATTACCCAATACTAGATTTCTTGAAAGTAAAGTACCATATAAAAAGAAAAAAAAAATAAAGATAAATCACTCCACAGTTCACACTCTAAATACTAATTATTATCTTAAATATTTATAATCAACTTAATAATATAAAATTTACAAAGAAAAAAAAAATGAAAAAAATTACCTAGTACTTGATTTCTTGAAAATAAAATACTATACAAAAAGAAAAAGAAAAAAAAAATCACTACGCATCCCACACTTTAAATACTAATTACTATCTTAAATATTTACAATCCACTTAATAATATAAAATTTACAAAAAAAAATTACCGAGTATTTGATTTCTTGAAAATAAAGTACCATGCAAAAAAAAAGAAAGAAAAAAGGTAAAGAAAAACTACTTCACATTCCACACCCTAAATACTAATCACTATCTTAAATATTTACAATCCACTTAATAATATAAAATTTACAAAAAAAAATTTGGAAAAAAATTACCTAGTACTTGATTTCTTGAAAGTAAATAATATACCAAAAAAAAAAAATGATAAATCACTTCACAATCCAAAATCTAAATACTAATTACAATTTCAAATATTTATAATCTACTCAATAATATAAAATTTACAAAAAAAAAAAAAAAAATACATAGTACTTGAGTTCTTGAAAGTAAAGTACCATACAAAAAAAAAAAAAGATAAAGATAAATCACTCCATAGTTTACAATCAAATACTAATTACTATCTTAAATATTTATAATCCACTTAATAATATAAAATTTACAAAAAAAATTTACCTAGTACTTAATTTCTAGAAAGTAAAATACCATACAAAAAAAAAAAAAAAAGATAAAGAAAAACTACTCAATATTCTACGCTCTAAATACTAATTACTATCATAAAAATTTATAATCCACTTAATAATATAAAATTTATAAAAGAAAAAAAAATTACCAAGTATTTGATTTCTTAAAAGTAAAGTACCATACAAAAAAAGAAGATAAAGATAAATCACTTCACAATCCACAACCTAAATACTAATTACTATTTTAAATATTTATAATATACTTAATGTGGGGGGTAAAAGTCCAACCTTATGCATTGGGCCTAGGGCCCTATTTGAAGATTACTGTATGTCCAAAGAGAAGGAAGAGGTTGAGAAGAAGTCCGTGTGGAAGAGATATACCTGGAAATGAACGAGGAATTTAGTCCGAAGAAAGCACCAGTGATCCGAAAAGTCCATTCTCCTCGGATACAAAAAGTCTCGATCAAGCAAATATCTGGAAGGTTTGAGTAATATTCCTAAAGTCTTCAATGAGAAGGATGAGCTTTGGACATGCCTGGAGATGATAAGAACGGAGAAATATCTAAAAGAAAAAGCTGCTACCACTGTGTTTAATGCACTGCAGCAACTTTCTTGGCCGCATTTATGTGGAGAAGACCCCTGAACAGTGTAATCTCAGCTACCACCACTTACAAAGAGTTAAAGAAGATACTTGACGTGACATATATTCAAGTAGATACATAGATGAAGAACAAGTGAACGATGGAGATGATGGGGAATGATGTTATATAAAGGAAAGAGGCCTCTGATAATAGGGGGAGAGAAAAAGAGAATAAGAGAGAAATAAAGATTTTACTGTAGCACTAATAACTGTATTCACTGTTCAATCAATAACATTCCTCTTCGGACATCATTTTGTTTAGCTTTTAAGTGTGTTTTTACATTAGTTCATTCCCAAATACTATAGTTAATAGTTGTTAAATTTACAATTAACCCAGCTCTTTCACTCACTCTCTACAAATTCATTGTTTTAGGCTTGGGTTACAAATCCTGACCCTACACTTAATAATATAAAATTTACAAAAGAAAAAAGAAGTGATTTCATTAAAAAAAAAAAAAAAAGTTTATAATTCACAGTCCACAATCTAAATACTAAAATAAGTAATTTCCTATAAATAAATAAAAAAGAAAACGAAAAAAATAAATAAATAAATCACTCCATAGTCCATAATTTAAATACTAATTACTATCATACATATTTATAATACACTTAATAATATAAAATTTACAATAAAAAAATTGAAAAAAAAAAAATTACCTAGTACTTGATTTCATAAAAGTAAAGTATTGTCCAAAAAGAAAAAGAAAAAGAAAAGATAAATTACTTTGCAGTTTACACTCTAAATATTAATTACTATCTTAAATATTTATAATCCACTTAATAATATAAAATTTAAAAAAAATTGATTTTTTTTTTTACCTAGTACTTAATTTCTTAAAAGTAAAGTATCATACAAAAAAAAAAAAACAAATCACTCTACAATCTACAATCTAAATACTAATTATTATCTTAAATACTTATAATACACTTAATAATATAAAATTTACAAAAGTTTAAAAAAGAAAAAGAAAATTTACCCAGTACTTAATTTCTTAAAAGTAAAGTGTATGTTTTTAAACCCCTTAAAACACAACCAAATTAACCTAGTTAATTAGCCAAGTGATTACTTAGTCAAATTATCAGATCTAAGTTAACACAAATATATAATATAGGGACTCAGTTTGGATTAACCCTGAGTATGAATGGGTTTTCAGCCCAATCAAGCCCAAACAATAAATTTATAGAGAGTGGGTTAAAGGTTTAGGCACTGGCCCTCGTTCACCAAGCATGAACTCTCCTTTATAAAAGAAAACACTTAGAATTTATTTACAACTGGGGGGATGCTCCTCGGCCCGTGGCCGAGGAGACCCTTTTCTTCTCTCTTTTTTTCCCCCTCTTCTTTACTTTACTTGCCTTTCTTATATAGTCTTCATCTTCCTATCTCCTTATTCCATCTGTTGATCATCCATTTGCCTCTCTTCTGGCCGTCCGTCCCATCAGAGGCCTTATCAGTACTCAAGTGGTTCACTCTGACCAACGTTGCCCTGCTAAGGGGTCATCTCCCCATTAATGCGGCCAGGGGGGTTAGGTGAATGCATTAAATGCGAGGGTGACAGCTTACTTTGGGGTTGGTCTTTCCCAAAAATCATCCTTGTCAGGCCGAGGATGAGGAGGTTTCCCCCAATTTAGCCTTGAATAGTCAGTATTCCTCGGCGTGGGCCTTGGGCCTGCTACACAATGGGCTGAGGCTATCAGGCCCACGGGCCACACATATAATATCAATGTAAAGTGCGGAAAATAAAGAACACAAAGATATGATGACCTAAGAAAACCAAACCGGTAAAAAACTTAGGGAGGATTTAACCTAGTTATTCTCAAGGTAAAACTGAATTCACTATGAAAGAATTGAAGTTTACACAATAGCGAATTAGACCACTAGCATCCTATTGCTATCTCGAGTAGGAAACTTACTACCACAACCACGTGACAGTTTCAAGTCTACGGACTACTTTTTTCTTGAATTCCCAGCAAGCACAAGCACAAGCACTCCCGCTCGTATATTTTTAAGTTTTTGAATCTGCAACTGAAACGGTTACCAAGTTCTTGACATAGTCTTGATTCTTGATAACCCTAAGTATGTGTGAAAGTAAACACCTCTACATCTCACAAAAAATTCACACACACAACATAAAGAGCATAAAACTCTACACAGCAAACGGGCTTGGGCTGAGTTGAAAATTCTGTAAAAAAAAAATCTGTACGACTTTCGATCGGTTGAGTCCAATTCACAATCGATCGAGCCAGGAAAATTTACACAGTAAATCTTGCAGCAACTCGATTCCAACTTTACATAAAAAATATATATATATATATATATATACTTTGAGCAAGTCTAAACAAAACTAAAATGTTCTGATCATGGTTTGTCAACATTACAAAATGAAGTTCTAATACATTAGTTCCTAATTCTTAGAACCTAACATAAAGTACCATACAACAAGAAAAAAAAAAAAGAAAAGAAAAAAAAAAAAGATAAAGATAAATCACTTCACAATCCACACTTTAAATACTAATTACTATCTTAAATATTTATAATTCATTTAATAATATAAAACTTACAAATGAAAAAGAAAAATTAACTAGTACTTGATTTCTTGAAAGTAAAGCACTATCCAAAAAGAAAAAAAAAAAAAAAAAAAAAANTTGTATTGTATTTCTCAGTGAAAGAATATACATGAGTGCCTTTATGTAGAAGGCATATGAGTGCAGTACAAGAATGTGTGCTATACAAATAATCTAGTTAGGCCTAAAGCCTATAACACTATACACGTTAATACATATACAGTGAGGCCAACTTTTAGAATGAGGATTGGCACCTAGCGCCAATTCCTTTTTGGCTTATGAAGGAATTGGCAAGGGTTTCCCATAAGAATTGTTGGATCTGGAAATGATTTATGGTGACTCAAGAAAAACTACCTCCCTGATATAACAAAAATGAGATTCATTACAAGTTTGTTGCATTGTCACATTTATATTTAATATCTAAAAACTAAAGCATAACATTTATAGTTGCTATGCTTTTATTGAGGCACATCAATGTAGCATTTCAGTCCATTTGATCTATTTCAATTGTAAGATCTATTAGTAAATAACTAAATGGGTTAGTTTAATTATTTTGTCCAAATCTATTAGTACATGAAGTCATTTAAGCATTTTTTTAAAATTAATATTAATCAAACAATATGATTTTTTTAAAATAATACATCCTATGAATGTTTTCATTTAAATTTTTAATAGTAAAAAAAAAAAAAAAAACATTTAAATGATATTGTTTACTAAGTGTGCATTTGGGATTGCTTAAAAAGCCAACTTTTTTTTTTTTAACTATTTAGCTTATTTTTGCTATTATTCATAGGTTCCATTGCACTTTTTGGTACTATTCATGGACCTTGCTGTACTATTTCTACTGCCTTTTAGCTTTATTTACAGTATTTTTAATAAAAAGTTTTCAGTTTCAACTAAATAAGCTGTTCCCAAATAGACACTAACTAAAACATTTACGTAGTAACATGATTGGTTAGTTTCACATCAACAACACAATAAAAAAAAAAAAAAATCCTTATTTTTTTTTGGCGTAAATGCACTTTTAGTCCCTACATTTTGACGTTTTTCCATTTTAGTCCCTAGATTTTATTTTTTCCACTTTTAGTCCCTAAAACCAATTTACGCGTTCCATTTTAGTCCTTTCCGTCAGTTAACCGACTGAAATTGCTGAGGTGGCAGCCGGGGCAATTAAAATATTATAAAAATGCCACATCACCCATGACACGTCAGCATATAAATTTAAAAAATTAATTTTTTAATTTTAACAAAATTAAAAAACATAAAACAAAATTTAAAACATAAAAATACATCAAATTTGAATCAAACACAAAAAAAAATAGAGATTTTTCATTCACTAACTTAACTTTCGGAGGGTTTTTTGGCTGTACCCACCAATATTCTATTTGGTTCTTGTTTTCTTATTCTTCAGGTACCCATTGGTGGATCAGGAGCATCAACTCATTGATGATTTTCGTGTATCATCAATCACATTCAATAAAATAGTTCATCACACAACCTCTCCTTTCTTTTTATTTAAAGGAAAAAAAATGCAAAAGTAGTACAAAAACAAATCTAAGGTGTCTTACACACCATGCTTGTCCTTGACCTCTCACAACCACTGGGTGTGGAATGTGATTTGGGCTATAACCTACAACCCATCATTCACACCTTTTCTGCCTCCTCTCTTCTCTCCTTGATTCCATTCGCCCTAAACATACCCTTATAAAAAGTACCACAACAACCATCTTCAAATTAAGTTCGATCTACTACCAAGGAGCTCAAGCTTCATGACCAGAAATTCATAAGAAACATATAAGTGCTAATTTCTTTTATGTCCACTGAGAAGTGAGAACGTTGTTGATCACCTACTGGTAAGTGCTAATATCTTTCGTGACCTCAAAACAGACTTTTCCACTCACTAGTGCAAACACCTAAAAAAAAGATGCGAAATTATGCCCATACCAAATGCCAATACCAATATTGGACACCAACACAATATGATCATCTCCATATGTGGTCACTACCATAACTTCTTCGAAAACACAGTTTGTTGACTTGTCCCTTTTCTTGCAATATAAAATTCCCTGATCGTCTCTACGTTGTCTTATTACATTGAAGACTGTTCCATCATTTTAAGAACGGGAGACATAGAATAGACGATACTAAAGAGATTCAGAAATATGGCTTTGCTTGATGCATTGGCAACTGGCATTAAAGCAATGATAACCACTTAATTTTGTGGGTGTGAACCGAATCTATATGGCTAGCACATCATTTTGTCCTGAGACAATGTGGGCCTTTGTGACTCATTATCATTAAATGGAGGCTTCAAACTTGGACTTTGCAATAATAATTTTTAGGATGCGACAAAAATGAAATTGAGAAGAACATATCTCAGAAAAGGCCACACTTTCTAGTTCTAAGTTATTAGCACTGAGAAAACTTCTTTCTAAGGCCTTCAAGTTCTTTATTATTAAGGTCAACTGGTATTTGTTTTGTCCCATAATTATTAGAAATTTTTGAGATACAAATGACATGGTATTCTACATCAATTAAAACAAACAAATAATGAGCTTGTTTCTTTGCTTTTCTGTTGTAAAAATCTCTGTTTGTTATCAATTATATAATGAGCTTGTTCATCATTTAGCCTGTTGGGCATGTATTTCTCTAAATTGGGGATTTCAATTCATCTTTTTTATCCTTTCATGGGTCTTTTGTAAGAAAGTTGATGGATTGATTCCCCTTTCATTGTCTTTGTCTTTTCTGGGGCTAACACCCCCTTTTTTTTAATTCTATTATCTTACTTGTCAAAATATAAAAAATAAAACAAACAAGTTATTTAATACAAAAATATGACAAACTTGAAAATAAAAATAATGTAAAAATGTATATTTTTATTTAGATTGCTTGCTTTTTATTAGAGTCAATACAAAGATAGTACCTAGTGACTTTCCATCTCTACTGCAAAGGATGGTCCAACAAAGAAAGCAACACTTGTATAATTCACGCTCACACGCAGACATGGGAAAGCGGCATTAACTATGAATAATCACTCTTTATGAAATATGACTGGGGATACATTACAAAATACGGATAGACAATGGTGCTAATTTATTTGAGAATCCAATGTGGGACCGTGCAATTTAATTGTATAAACCACAATTGGTGCATTTCATAAAAAAAAATAAAAAGAGATCAACCATAAATGATTTCGCTATCATCTTAGTGGGTTTTCCTCTTTCTGCGAATACTAGCTTCCATGCTCTACTCTTTTCTTCTTGTCTTTCTTTTCTTTCTGTGGAGAAAAGTTAGTAATCCATGACTCTCTTTCAATTTTTATATTAGAAGCACACCTATAATTCTCTGTACATAGAGGTGTGTGGATAAGATTGGGGGAGTGCGTAAAAAAAGGAGGATAAGATTGGAGGAGTATGTAAGTAAAGGGAAAGAAGGGAAAGGTAGTACAGATGAAATGTAATTTTGATTTATTTAGGTAGAAGTATTTAAAAATACAAATTTAGGCTATGTTTTCTTATTAGAGTGAAAAAAGAGAGGATGAAAAAGTGAGAAAGAAAAAATGGAGGGAAGGTGAAAGTTTTCTATCCCCTAATTTGGAAAATTTGGAGAGAAAAGTATTATTTCATGTAAGTTACTATTTATCCTTTTTTATTACAATTATTTTTGTTATTTTTTATTAAAATTTTTTTTTATATAGGAAAATTTTATTTATAAAAATTAAATATTAAAAAAAAGTCTACAAAGAGTAAAATATGAGGAAAAAATTGTGATGTGTTTGTTCTCGTAAAATGTCATTGCGTTTTGTTTGGTTTTTTAATTTTTAAGAATCAAAATGTCATTGTTTTTAATCCAACTAATCATGTTCTTATTATATAAAATTAGATAGGTAAAGAAATAAAATAATAAAGGATATTTTATATCATCCTTACCTGAAATTTAATGAAATGCCACTCCCATTTTGAGGTTTATATAATACAACAGTTTGTTTATGATATAGAGAGAGGATTTGTTGCAATCTTGGGTGCAATAATTGCTGCATACAGGGTAAGGTGGCAGTCAAAGAAAAGTGACAGCAAATCATGGGTTAAGCATTGGACATGATCCTTGGACAT
>NW_027069840.1:325375-509423 GCF_002906115.3 Quercus suber
TTGTCAAGCTCTCCCATTCTCTTTATACCAATAAAGGGACGGCTTGACACTTCCCACCGGCTAGTTTTTTCTTAGGGCGGCTCCACCTGGGCCTCTGATTGTAGAAATAGCTGGTAGGATTAGCTTGTAAATTTGTTTGTAAAACATGCCTGCCTGAGCCTCTGATTGTAATTTGTACTCTTTCTATTTATGAAATAACAATATCAAGATTTCTCTTTTCGCTGTCAAATCTTCTATAAATATATATATATATATTTTTTTTCAACCTACTGTAAAACGAATATTTAGAACTTAGAACACTTGCCTGGTGCGCCGGCCAACACCCTAATCCTTCCCACAGACGGCGCCAATTGTAGGGACTCAATTTGGATTGACCCTGAATATGAATGGGTTTTCAGCCCAATCCAGCCCAAACAATAAATTTATAGAGAGTGTGTTAAAGGTTTAGGTGCTGGCCGTCGATCACCATGCATGAACTTTCTTTTATAAAAAATACTAAGAGTTTCTTTACAAATTGGGGGATGCTCCTCGGCCACGGGCCGAGGAGACCCTTTTCTTCCCCCTCTTCCCTCTCTCCTATTTTACTTTACTTACTTTTCTTATATAGTTTTCATCTTCCTATCTCCTTCTTCCATCTGTTGATCATCTATTTGCCTTTCTTCTGGCCGTCCGTCCCATCAGAGGCCTTATCAGTACTCAAGTGGTTCACTCTGATCAACGTTATCCTGCCAAGGGGTTGCCTCCCCATTAATGCGGCCAGGGGGGTTAGTTGAGTGCATTAAATGCGAGGGTGACAGCTTACTTTGGGGTTAGTCTTTCCCAAAAATCATCATTGTCAGGCCGAGGACAATGAGGTCCTCGGCGTGGATTGAGAAAAGAGGCTTTCCCCAATTTAGCCTTGAATGGTCTGTGCTCCTCGGCATTGGCCTTGGGCCTGCTACACGATGGGCCGAGGCTATCAGGCCCATGGGCCCCACAAAAATCATTTTGGAATGACTTTTTTTTTTTTTGTTTTCCTTTTAATAACTTTGACATATATTTTGGAATAATTTGTACATCAATAAGTTGTGCATCCAATTTGGATGAACTTTTACTTTCATACGAATTAGTATGAAATGTAAGAATGCCTTTTTCACGTCTTTAATCTTTATACATGCAAATCAACTTTAGAGCTCGGGAGCTTTAGTTAGGAAAAAATATAAACATTATGGTCCACGGTCCAAAAGCAGGATGATAAGGCAAAATATGATAGAAAACTGCTGGGAAATGAAAATTGCAAAAATTGTAAGTTCAGTTACACGATTACACATCCACGTTCCCATTTATAATCGAAAAGTTGATGGAAAAAAGAAATGGGCCAGCAAGTTAATGCTCCAAGCATATGCTTAGAAGATACTCACTCCACACAAACACACCTACTCTTTTAAAGCTCACAAACCTCTCCTACGCTCAAATTCTCTTAGAGAAATCATCCATGGTCTCCATCTAGGTGTCGACTGCAGTTCTCACAAGACTATTCTCATGGCATCAAGAACTAGCAGCGGCAACATCAACGGTGGTGATGATGAGGAGGATGACGATGATACGTATATGAATTGTTGCCGTTGAAGCTGTGGGGAACATGTTTGAGATCAGCTGGGCAACTAGGGATCCTTTGGCAATTAGTGCATTTAGAATGAGATCATTTTGGATCAAGCTTCGTCAGTCAAGCTACTAATGTGAGAAGACAAAGAATTTTAAGTTCTCTTTATTTTATCTTTGTATCTTGAATAAAGCATAATAAAACTATTATGAGAGCTCCTGAGCTTGTTTTCTCCTTATTGTCATTTGGCTTTTTTCTCATGCTTCTACTTCTTTTTCATTTGGCTCTTTTGCAATGCTATCTTCAATCTTTATGTTCTATGGTTAGCTCAAACATATTTTTTTGTTTAATTTGGGAATTAAAAGGGTGTCATCGCTCAGAGTCGTGTAGCAGTGCAATTCTTATTAGTAAAATGCTTGACTCGGCTGTCTTTAAAAAAAACTATGAGCAAACCCCACAGACTAGGCAACAAAAATGGTTTTATATTTGGAACCTATTCTGTTTGCTGCAGACTTGTAAACTTCAAATATGAAGCTTTACTACTGCTTTTATAATGGTACCCTTAAATCTCCTTTATCAAAAATCCCAATCAACTAGAACGGTATATGGCTCCAGCCTTCATGCTGCTCTACTCTGAGCAAAGATTAATAAGTGGGTGTGGGGTATGGAAAAGAATCCTCTCCTATCTCTACTCTTCAACCACGAAATAGATCCTCTCCTGCTCTTTTGGGAGAGCTTCAAATAAACTCTCCCACATAGAGATAATTTTTTTTTTTTTTTATATACCCACCAAGGAGTTTAACTTTAAAGGAAAATACTGTAATCCATAATGTTTTCAAGTATTTGTTGAAAAGGCTTGGAAAAAATATAAGAGGTACTTAAAACAGTTTCTTAGAAATTCTCTCCTTACTACGAGCACCAAGACCCAAACTAAGCTAGAGTGCCTTAAGTGCAGACTCAAAAGAATAAGTTCCATTTGATAAACTAAGCAGTTAGCCAGACCGAATTTCTTTTCCAATCAGCCTTTCGTTTCACTCAAGCATAGACGCATGAGTCATGAAATTTATTGTCGGGTATCAAATACGAGGAATATACCACTTTTCCATACCTGACGCCATAGATGACCCATAGGTGGTGTTTACAAGCCATCCCGGTCATGAAACTTGGTGTCACTGTTGCTCCATACACATTATGTTATTTCAAACACTTGAGCAAATTGCATGAGATAAAAAGTTTAAAAACAAACTTATGTCGGCCACTAATTACTCGCGTGGACTGAGGAAATGGAGTAACTGTTGGCAAAACACCATGCATTTATTTGATGTCAACTTTAAAACCCGGATTAATCAAGAGTCCAAGAGTTATAGCAACGAGAGTCAAGGGACCTGCTGGGTGATCAAAATAAAATATCAACAGCCAGCACTACCATACAACTGCGAATGAGATTGTACCATCATAATTGAAAAGCCACAAGGCTAACTAGGACCATTTATTTAGCACTCAAGCGGACAAAACAATTTTCATCAGGGCCTACAGCTAAATTCTCAATCCTATAAAATAATCATCAGCATGATATAATGAGAAATTTTAACTTGAGTACTTAAGAATAATCCTTTAATGTCACCTAAAAAGCTCCAACTTTCCAACTCTCCTATGCAAGGAACCAAGATGAGAGACATTAAAGACTTGACACACCAGTAACAGCAAAACCAAGGTTCCCCCATCGATGATCTTTTTTAATTCAAGATCTACAAGTGCCACGATGCAAATTGTGATATTAAAACCCCAACAAAGTACAAGTTATTAAACCGTGACATCAACAAGATTGGAATGAGAGGAAGTAACAATCCCAGGTGAAATAAACCATAATATGCATTTTTCTTTTAAGTAACAATTCCAAATAATACCACTAAGGATGGAACACTCAGCTATTAAATATATCAAACTTGCAGCAATATCACATTAAACCATAATAAAGTATAGAAGTCATTGCAAACTAAAAAAATAAAATTCATGCGAACATTGGAAGAAAAAAAGTCTTTCTAAGTTCTTTCTTTTCGCCAGAAAATAAAGGAACTACTCATTAGGTAATCCAAAATTTTAAAAGGATCCTCAAAACGCTGCTTAATAGAAGAACCCAAGTACTTTGCCACCAACATTCTTTCTCCTTGCTTCTTCATGATCCATGATGCCCGCAGATGTGGTCAGGACAATATACCCAAACTGCAAAAGTTATACCATTTATCATCACCAAAAACATCAACCACTTGCAAACATCTAAAGGCCCCTAAAGGGAATGGGAACAATAATAACCCCATCACGTATGAACTTGAACACATCCACATGGTAGATAACAAATATTATAAACATGCATTTGTTATATAAAGGCCATCAGCAACACATGCAAATGAGCTCCACAACACCTGCCAAGGATCACTTCCTTGTCCAGACACGCGTTGGTTTACACACCAAAAGAGGATTCATACATTTAGGAGCCCTCATCACTGCATCAAAACTCTCCAAACTTCTAACGAAATGCCAAATCACATGGAAGCATTCAATATACTTCTTTTAGGCATACAACATCAAATTATATGGCATGTGACCCACGAATTTGCAAACATATTGCAAATTGTTTAAGAAAATCAGAAACAATTGAATCATTCCGCATAATCTAGAATAACACTGATATGATCCCATGTTTCAGTTGCATCACTCCCATCTGAACAAATTATTTATTAATTTCTAACACGTAATTCTCCTTAACCATGGATAGAAAACAATTCCACCAATAAATACCCTTTTAATTAAAAACAAATTATGCAAAGAACAATAGGTATGAAGTTCCTGAGGCTAACCTGTCTTGAAGGAAGCAGCCTGGCAGTCCAGCCCTCAATCTCCTTAACACCAACATCAAAACGAGGACTAATAACTCCACACTTGTTCAGCCTTCCATTCAACTCGACCACAATCTTACCAGCTCTGTGATCGTCAACATACTCGAACTCACCAATGTAACCTACAAAACCAATTCAAACCAAATTTAACAATAACTCTTTATGATTTTACAAAAGGATGGAAAGACAAGATAAGATAAACAAATGCAATTGAACAAACCATGCTTCTGCATAACCAAAAGAAACTTGATGATCACTTTCGACGATGGCCTGATCATGACCTGTCGCTTTCCCCTCTTCTCGGCATTGTACATGCTCTTGAGAGCATCATTCAACACACTGACTCTCACCATTCTCCCGAATCAAAACTGCTCAAAAAGGTCAAACCCATCATCAAATCATATTCTCAAAGCAAAGGTATTTTATATACATATCAACATTACATAAATGCGAACGACCCCAATTAATCTAATGAGGATCCATAGCCATATCGTAACAATACAAGCATTTACATAATTGCATAAACATTACAGCAACGCCATATTGTATAAAATCCAATCAAACAGAAAATATATCATCATATATTTTACTGGGTAATCTAGTTTTTTGCAAAGACAAACACCATTCATCTCGATAAGTCCAAAACTACACAGTAGTGCATCAAAAAGAACAAATCGATAAGTCCAAAAAATTAACACAGAGAATTATATAACAGATTATAATCATGGGAAAGAGAATGTGTGTGAGATAGAGAGGTTGTAGATTTGGGTGAAGAGAGGTTTACCTGAGTGCAGAGATGGCGGCCGCAGCTTGTAGCTTTTTAGCTTGAGGGGAGTGAAGGAGGGGGTTAGAGTTAAAGAACAAATAAGCTAGGGTTTTGGTTCTTGGGGGCGTTGAAATGAAAGAGGTAGATATTTTTGTCGTTTTCCGAAAATGCCCTTAGGGTTTCTGGACCATCTTGGGCCTAAAGTCTATACATTATGGGCCCAGCATTGTCTGGATCAAAAAACTAAACTGAACTATACAAAATAATGGCCCGTTTGGTATCTAGCAACTAGAATTTCATATATTTCTATAAATCAAAATGCATTTTGCAGCCATAAAAAAAATTAAAAAATAAAAAAGGGGCAAAAATGCAAAATTGACCATCTAACTTTCACTTTTTTTTTTTTTCATTTTAGTCTTCTAACTTTCAATTTTTATCAATGCAGGACTCCGTTAAAACTCAGTTAGGAGCTGCCGTTAATTAAACCAAAACAACGTTGTTTTGGCTCGGAATTTAAAAAAAAAAAAAAAAAAAGACAGATCAAGATTTCTTTTAAACAAAAGCACTTATTCCAGAAGAAAGCCTTAAACATTTTCAATTTTCCAACCCACGATATAAATCCTTAAATACTCTAACAGAAACTCATCTATACATTCGAATCGTTCATCTGGGTTATTGACGTTGCTCTCTTTGTCATGCAAAGATCGGCCCTTCTCTCTTGCACAAATCAGCCCCCCTCTCTTGCATGGAGGACAGTGGTGGGCGATGGTTTGGGTTTTTGACATTGCTCTCTCTCTCTCTTGCAAAGATAGGATATGGCCACCATTGCATGATATCGTTCATCTGAGTTCGCCAACATTTGACCGAGTTCCTTCTCCTCTCACCATAAATTCATATGGGTTTGCCTTAATTTCTTGATTTTAATGTTTTTTGCATTTTGGTTTTGATTTCTTTCTGGGTTTTGTGCTAGATTTTTCTCTAATCTTTTTGATTTTAGGAGAAGTTTTTTTTTTTTTTTTTTCAAATTTTTTTTTTTAATTCCAAATAAATAAATAAATGCAAAACAGCGGTTCAGGAGTTTTAACGATAACCACTAATTGAATTGTAATGGAGTCCTGCATTGACAAAAATTGAAAGTTAGAGGACTGAATTGACAAAACTAAAACTTAGAAAACTGGAATGAAAAAATGAGAAAATTAGAGAGTAGTTTTGCATTTTTGCCAAAAAAAAAAAAAGCATTTTGCAACTATGTTTGGCAACTTTTTTGAAATGTGTATAATACATTTTAAATTTCTCATATTTTAGAACCAAAACAAAGTTCTTCAAAACTGAGGATTCTCTTTGGTCTTTATTGAGAAAATAAAATTGAGGCTTTTCTCTATTGAGAAAATAAAAATTTTGGATTTTCTCTATTTGCATTCGTACTATGAGATCCATTCTTGTAGGCACACAAAGTCAATTGCTATCTTTTAGTTGCTTTTTTCTTTCTAATATTTTTGTCTCCTTTTTTATTGTGGGTCTTCAAGTTCTTCCTCCACTAAAGCGATCTAGTATAGCCAGTACTTCCACTCACAAAATTAGGTAAGATCTACTCAAGGTCCAAAACCCACTCAAAAATAATTCTCCAATCAAATCTTTGCCTTCCTTTACCACCACGACATCACCATAATGGGCAAGAAGTCATTGCGATGTCACCAATCAAATCTCTAACATTTACTCATAACACCAACTATGGGTGTTAGCGATGCGATTCGGTGTAGTTTTTGGTTATTTTTAGCATCGCACATTGCAGTGCAGTTTGGCTAAAACCATAACTGCACTGCACCTCAGATTTGCAATCATATGTGCGGTATAATGCGGTGTACAAGATGCGATTTGAACGGTTTTGGGCTGGTATGTTGGTCACACACTCCCACAGATTCACCTTCTCTTTTGTTTAGAAAAAAGAAAATGCAAACAATTGAAGTAAGAAACAGGATCAAAATATATCATCCCATCCATAAAGCTTCAAATCAATGTCAAAATAAAAAACTTAGTAAACACGAAATTCACAAAAAGATATGACTGAAGTAGATCTAACCTTAGATTTTGAAAGGCTTCAGCTTTTCCCACCTCTTTTCCTCTTCCTACACCACACCCAATCCAAAAATATATGTATATACTCAAACAAAAATTAACAAACATAACATAGTAACAAAAAAAAGGAGCATGCAAGACTTAAAATAAATAAACTTGAGAGAGATTGAATAGCTTGACTTTGAGATTGCGGGAAAGACCGTGAAAGTGATATACACTAAGACCTCGTTTAGGAGGAGGGAATGGAAAAGAATGAAAAGAATCATTTTAGAATATTCTTCCATTTCTTTGTTTTGGAGTATTAATGAAGGGAATGAAAAGTCTATTCCCTTGTTTGGAAGTTTAAGTGGGAAGGAATGAAATGGGTAGGAGGGAACACCCATTCCTCTCTATTCCCTTAAAATCTCAAATTTTCATTCTCCCTTAAATTGGAAGGAATGGAAGGGAATGAAATTTAATTTAATAATTTTTTTACTAAAACTCCCAAAATACCCCTATATATACAACTATTTATTTTAAAATAGGGGTCTAATAGTAATATTGTTATAAAATGATTCAATTACATTTCCTCCATGCTGCTCCCAAATAAGATTACTTACATTCCATTCATTTTTATTCATTTTCTTTCCTTTATTTTAAAACATCCAATCGGTATTACTTAATTTCATTCTATTCCATTTTTTTCCCTCGCTTAAGTACATTCTATTCTTTTCCATTCCTTTTTTATCATTCCATTCCATTCCCTTCCTTTATAAACTTCCAAGCAGAGCCTAGTAGTTTAATTTAGATACAAATAGATTGAAACAATGATACTGAGAGTGAGAGGCGGCTTAGCTAAGGGCTAGTGTATTATACTATTTTACTATTTGTATTGATATTAAAATTTTATTATATATTTCATATAAAATAAATATATACTAATAATTAGATATAAAGTGTGGTGCAGTTTGTGCGGTTATCTAATTATAAAACCGCACATCGCACTACACCATGCGATGCAGTTTATTGCTATTTACAGTACAGTGCGGTTACACCATTTTACAGGCGGTTATGGTGCAGTTTAGTAAACACTCCTAGCGCTAACAATCAACATCTATCTCTCTCACTAGTCAAATCTGACGATTCCAATAGTTAACAATAGGTCCCCACCTTAAAAAATTGGCGCCAATGAGTTAAGCATAGGTCTCATCCTCCAAAATCCTACTCTACCCCGATTTGACCATGAAAACCCTTAAATCCAATGAGTTCCACAAATTCAAATGATGAATCAAGTTAAATCTGGTGGAGATTCACTAGATCCGATGAGATCTCCATTATATATGGCAAGATCTCAAATGATTGACTCTCGTTGTTGCTCTACCTCTCTTTGCCAGTTCTAGTTTTGCTGAATTCGATCGCAACTTGATGAGAATCTGATTCAGCCGATCCAACCTTCCTTGTCAGTCAATGACAAGTCTAGTTCTCCACCACCTGACAAGATCGAGTCGGGTGCAAGTTGAGCACAAACCCAATTTAACTTGACCCATAAACATCCTTACTCATAAGAACATTGCCATATGCATGTAAAACTATATATATAACGTTATTTGCATGTAAATTTTAAATTTTATTAAAATGAAATATGTGAACCATTACATTGATATTGGCAAAAATAAATTATGCAATAATTCACAACCAAACCTAACTATATTTAGTATAATCACTTTTCAATCAAAATGTTGACATCATACCAAAATAAAAGCTATGTCATACTAAAATGCATTTAGTATATTCCAATAGAGCTTTGAAAAAAAATCAATGCTATTGTATAATAATAATAATAATAATGATAATAATAACAAAAGTTATGTTCTATAAGTTGTAACAACTTGTGGTTACTTTCTAACCACCGCTCACCCTTGGTGGTCACTCCACAAGTATAAATACTTGTGGAGTGTGAGGGGTAAGGATCAGAATTCAAGTCTCCAGAACAGAATTTTACACACATATACACTTAGATTAGGCTAAAGTAGAAATTCTATCTTATATAATAAAAATAAATAATAAATAAAAGAAAAGGTGGTTACTTTCTATTTATAGTTATGTCTATAAGTTGTAACAACTTCAAGTGGTTACTTTCTATTTATGCTAAGTATACGTCTTTTCTACCTCTTTTCTTTTTAATTTTTATCTATATCCTTTTATGTCTCCTTTCTAACTCACCGTTGCCACTACTTTTTATCTTCTCTGTCAACACCACCATCCTCAAGGTTTTTGACATTGCCTTTTTGCTCAGCCCTTGTTCGCAGTCACTCACCTTTTTGCCACCACCAATGGCTTTAGACTCTATCTCTTTCAATGGATTGTCGTATTTATATTGTATTATTGTTGAAATTTGTAGCAATGTGTTGTCAATATGGTTTGTTGTTGATTTATGTGATTAAATTATAACAATAATAAGGGATTAATTATTTTGATTTTTTTTTTTTTTTGGTTCCTTTTAGGTTCTTTGGTCACACACTCCCACAGATTCACCTTCTCTTTTGTTTAGAAAAAAGAAAATGCAAACAATTGAAGTAAGAAACAGGATCAAAATATATCATCCCATCCATAAAGCTTCAAATCAATGTCAAAATAAAAAACTTAGTAAACACGAAATTCACAAAAAGATATGACTGAAGTAGATCTAACCTTAGATTTTGAAAGGCTTCAGCTTTTCCCACCTCTTTTCCTCTTCCTACACCACACCCAATCCAAAAATATATGTATATACTCAAACAAAAATTAACAAACATAACATAGTAACAAAAAAAAGGAGCATGTAAGACTTAAAATAAATAAACTTGAGAGAGATTGAATAGCTTGACTTTGAGATTGCGGGAAAGACCGTGAAAGTGATATACACTAAGACCTCGTTTAGGAGGAGGGAATGGAAAAGAATGAAAAGAATCATTTTAGAATATTCTTTCATTCCCTTGTTTTGGAGTATTAATGGAGGGAATGAAAAGTCTATTCCCTTGTTTGGAAGTTTAAGTGGGAGGGAATGAAATGGGTAGGAGGGAACACTCATTCCTCTCTATTCCCTTAAAACTTCAAATTTTCATTCCCCCTTAAATTGGAAGGAATGGAAGGGAATGAAATTTAATTTAATAATTTTTTTATTAAAACTCCCAAAATACCCCTATATATACAACTCTTTATTTTAAAATAGGGGTCTAATAGTAATATTGTTATAAAATGATTCGATTACATTCCCTCTATGCTGTTCCCAAATAAGATTACTTACATTCCATTCATTTTTATTCATTTCCATTCCTTTATTTTAAAACATCCAATCAGTATTACTTAATTTCATTCCATTCCATTTTTTTCCCTTGCTTAAGTACATTATATTCTTTTCCATTCCTTTTTTATCATTCCATTCCATTCCATTCCCTTCCTTTATAAACTTCCAAGCGGAGCCTAATAGTTTAATTTAGATACAAATAGATTGAAACAATGATACTGAGAGTGAGAGGCGGCTTAGCTAAGGGCTAGTGTATTATACTATTTTACTATTTGTATTGATATTAAAATTTTATTATATATTTCATATAAAATAAATATATACTAGTAATTAGATATAAAGTGTGGTGCAGTTTGTGCGGTTATCTAATTATAAAACCGCACATCGCACTACACCATGCGATGCAGTTTATTGCTATTTACGGTACAGTGCGATTACACCATTTTACGGGCGGTTATGGTGCAGTTTAGTAAACACTCCTAGCGCTAACAATCAACATCTATCTCTCTCATTAGTCAAATCCGACGATTCCAATAGTTAACAATGGGTCCCTACCTTAAAAAATTGGCGCCAATGAGTTAAGCATAGGTCTCATCCTCCAAAATCCTACTCTACCCCGATTTGACCATGAAAACCCTTAAATTCAATGAGTTCCACAAATTCAAATGATGAATCAAGTTAAATCTGGTGGAGATTCACTAGATCCGATGAGATCTCCGTTATATATGGCAAGATCTCAAATGATTGACTCTCGTTGTTGCTCTACCTCTCTTTGCCAGTTCTAGTTTTGCTGAATTTGATCGCAACTTGATGAGAATCTGATTCAACCGATCCAACCTTCCTTATCAGTCAATGACAAGTCTAGTTCTCCACCACCTGACAAGATCGAGTCGGGTGCAAGTTGAGCACAAACCTAATTTAACTTGACCCATAAACATCCTTACTCATAAGAACATTGCCATATGCATGTAAAACTATATATATAACGTTATTTGCATGTAAATTTTAAATTTTATTAAAATGAAATATGTGAACCATTACATTGATATTGGCAAAAATAAATTATGCAATAATTCACAACCAAACCTAACTATATTTAGTATAATCGCTTTTCAATCAAAATGTTGACATCATACCAAACGGAATTTTTTTATAAAAGCTATGTCATACTAAAATGCATTTAGTATATTCCAATAGAGCTTTGAAAAAAAATCAATGCTATTGTATAATAATAATAATAATAATAATAATAATAATGATAATAATAACAAAAGTTATGTTCTATAAGTTGTAACAACTTGTGGTTACTTTCTAACCACCACTCACCCTTGGTGGTCACTCCACAAGTATAAATACTTGTAGAGTGTGAGGGGTAAGGATCAGGATTCAAGTCTCCAGAACAGAATTTTACACACATATACACTTAGATTAGGCTAAAGTAGAAATTCTATCTTATATAATAAAAATAAATAAAAAATAAAAGAAAAGGTGGTTACTTTCTATTTATAGTTATGTCTATAAGTTGTAATAACTTCAAGTGGTTACTTTCTATTTATGCTAAGTATATGTCTTTTCTACCTCTTTTCTTTTTAATTTTTATCTATCTCCTTTTATGTCTCCTTTCTAACTCACCGTTGCCACTACTTTTTATCTTCTCTGTCAACACCACCATCCTCAAGGTTTTTGACATTGCCTTTTTGCTCAGCCCTTGTTCGCCGTCACTCACCTTTTTGCCACCACCAATGGCTTTAGACTCTATCTCTTTCAATGGATTGTCGTATTTATATTGTACTATCGTTGAAATTTGTAGCAATGTGTTGTCAATATGGTTTGTTGTTGATTTATGTGATTAAATTATAACAATAATAAGGGATTAATTATTTTGATTTTTTTTTTTCGGTTCCTTTTAGGTTCATGGATACTGTAGGGACACGTTTTGCAGCCCAAGCCCAAGGTGTATGGAATCTTGGCCTAGTGAGGCTAGTACAATAAATTTATAGACAGTAGGTTGGAGAACTATGCCCTAATGAATTTAACAACGACTAGTATGGATTTGAAAGATGATCAATAACAAGGAAAATAGAGCTAAATGAATTCACTGTCCGAGGAGGTATTTTTTCATATAAATCAATAACAGTTGAGTACAAGTACAATTTTAATTGCTACAATATTTTTTTTTTCTATTTTTCCAATCCCCCTCTTATGGAGGGTTTCTCACATTATATAGGTCCCCTTGAACCATCTTGATCCTACACTTATCGATCATTTGAGCCCTTACTTGAGTGTATGTTTCGTCAGACACCCTCTTTGACTTTTTGTGAGTTGTGATAGCTAAGACAATACTGTTCAGGGGTCTTTTCTACATAAATATGGCCAAAAAAGTAGTTGCAGTGTATTTAATGTGGTGGTAGCAGCTTTCTCTTAGATATTTTTGGGTTTCCTTCATTCTCGTATGTTCATGAGGCCCGTCCCTATCTTTGGAGCCTCTTGGAAGGTTGTTTTGATCCATAAGACCTACATCTGATCTGTGTTTAGCTTATTCGAGGAGATGTTCCTCTTTGGACCAACTTCCCATTTGCATCTCGCTTATTAAGGCCTGAGTTTGAACCATTCATTTCTATTTGTTTCTCCTCGGATTACTCATGCCCTCGGCCAAGGCCCAATTTATGATTTGGGCCCTTAACCCTACAGATACAATTTTGTTTATTGTTATTATTATTTTGGGAAAATTTGTGTGTAATATATCACATGTACAACCGACTAATTGAAAGTAAAATATGGTCAATATCAATAGTCACTAACGTGTTCAAGAACCCTCCACCCAACGTGCTCAAATTGAGTAATGTGTTTTTAAGAAATATTGGATTGGGATCCGGTGCAATTGTTAAAATGCAATTGCATCATGCAATTCACCCAATCCCTTCACAATTTTTTTTTTAGGCGTAAATGCACTTTTAGTCCCTACATTTTGACTTTTTTCCATTTTGGTCCTTACATTTTATTTTTACCATTTTTAGTCCCTAAACCAATTAACGCGCGACATTTAAGTCCTTATCGTCACCCAACTAATAGAAAATGCTGACGTGGCTGACGGCATAGTAAAATAATAATTAAAAAAAATCTATTTTAGCATTATGAAATTGCCACGTCAGAATTTAAATTTTAAAAAAATTATTAATTTTAACTAAATGAAAAAAATTAAAAACAAAAAATCAAGCCCAATACTGATCAAAACACCACAATCCCAAATCATAACTCTCTGAAACTCTTCTATCTCAATGGTGCTTGTGGGTTTCTTTTTCTTTTTTGTTTTCTTCTTTCCTTTTCTTTTTCTTCCCTAGATCGGTCTCTCAATTTCTCCGCCTCCATTCTTTCCTTTTCTTCTTTCTCCCTCTATCTTGGTGCTTAGCCTTCTTGAACTCTCTTTATCTCTTGATTTTGCTCAAACCCAAACCCAAACCCATGTGCCTCAAGCTCCTCTCTCAAATCAATGGGTCTCTCTCTTTGGCATTTTTTTTTTATGGGTTTCTGTGCATATGGTGTTGCCGACTTGCCATGGCAAGGTGGAGGGCATGGGTTTGTGGGGATCAGCGTGGTGGAGGTCTGAGTTTATGGATCAGCATGGTGGAGGGTGTGGGTTTGTGGTGGAGTTTTGGTGATGGCACAGATTAGAGTTTGGGTCGGTCGGTGATGGGTTGCATGATTGTTCGGTGGCTGGATCGGTAATGGTTGGTGCCTAGATTGAAGTTTGGTGGTGGGTTTCAATGGCTGAGATTGGAGTTTGGTGGTGGGTTTCATTCTTAGATTAAACAGGAATGGCGCTTGGGCTAGCTGAGTTTTTTTTTTTTTTTTTAAATCAAATTTGGGTGGGTAGTTTGCTCCGATGGGTTTGTGTGGGTAGTGGATAGGTTTCTTGTTTTGGATTTGTGGTGGATAGTTATGGTTTTGTGGCAGATTCCAGTGGATTTGTGGTTGTGATTTGAGGGCAGTCAGGGGTCAGGAAAGAAAATTATGTGTTTAGGTTTGTGTTATTGAGTTCTTTGATCTGGGTTGGAGTTTTGTTTTCATCATGTTCTTCCTGAGTTTTTTTTTTTTTTTTTTTTTTTTCATTTAGTTAAATTAATAAATTAATTTTTTTTAATTTAAATTATGACGTGGCAATTTTTTAATGCTAAAATAGATTTTTTTAATTATTATTTTACTTTGCCATCAACCACGTCAGCATTTTCTGTTAGTTGGGTGACGATAAGGACTTAAATGTCACGCGTTAATTGGTTTAGGAATTAAAAGTGGTAAAAATAAAATGTAGAGACAAAATAGAAAAAAGTCAAAATATAGGACTAAAAGTGCATTTACGCCTTTTTTTTTTTTACTTTTTTACTTTTACTTTTTTATTGTTACTCAATTTTTATATTTAATAGTTGAGATTTAAAGTTGCTTTTTGCAATTTTAAATCTCAACTATCCATACCAATTGCATCAAGTGCACTAATCTCAATCTAGAAATATTGACCCAAATCCACGTGTGACCAACCTATGATATGACCTCGTGATTAGATTTTTTTTTTTTTTTTTTAAATTTATAGACCCAAACTACTATATTAAATGACTGAGGGAGAGATGAGTTTTGCTTGTCCCACGTACTTTGTGCATGCGATGAGGTTTTTTTTTTTTTGTGGTCTATTGTCATAATTTTTTCTCTAAAAAAAAAGATAAGTTTGTATTTCTGAACTATATAAAAGTCCAGTCCAAATAGGAGAATCCTCTTATATATAATACTAGACTTATTACACGCGCTTTACACATGCAATAATGCCCTTTTTTATTTATTTGTTTTTTTGGTTTAGTGTTATAATGTTTAAAGGTGATATATAAATAACCATTTTTTTTTTTAAAAAAAAAGGCAAGATAACTTTGAATAATATTTAAAAATGAGATAGTAATAGTGCCCTAAGTTTTAGGCTACATGGAGGAGATAAAGTAAAAAGTTTAAAACTTAGGAACAGTAAATTAGGCTATGTTTGGTGACAGTTTTTGTTTTCTATTTTCAAAAACTTGTTTTTGGGAATATAAAGAAAAAACAATTTTCTTGTATTTTTGAAATCAAAAACATGTTTGGTTAGTAGAAATTAAAAATATAGTTTTTTGAAGAAAAAAAATAGAAAATACTAAAATATGTTGTTACCAGGATTTGAGCTCTAATGCTAACTCATTAAATGAGACAGATTCATTAAATTAAATGTGCATTCTCATTAAATTTTGAAAATTAAAAACTCAAAATAGCATTTTGCATGTTTTTTGTTTCCTTCATAAATTGAGTTTTGAAAACAGTTTTCTTTTCTGTTCATTTTGGGTTGCCAAACAAGTGTTTTAGTCTAAAAAATAGAAAATTATTTTTGGAAACAGAAAATAATGGGAAAAAACAGTTACCAAACATACCCTTACTCTTTTAACCCATTTGTGTTTTTTAATTTAAAATTATTTATCTAAAAAATAAGGATATTGTAGAGAGATAAATGATTTGTGTAAGGGTACGCAAAATGTTGAAAACCAAATCGGGAATCATGTTATAGATAGATAGATAGATTTTTTTTTTTTTTTTTTTTTAATTATTAACACTCTTATGACTGCTTTTTCATTTATCTCTCATTTCTGTTTCATTAATGTGAAAGCCACCTCATTAGAGATGACAAAATGTATTCAACCAATGTATCCTCAACTTGCCCACTCTTACCTTGCATAGGTTTTCTCAATTTTCTCAATTTCAAGTTATGTTCATTTTGCCTTTTTATTATTCAAATTTTATTTTATAGATCGAAGGAACATAGTTTGTCGCGTCATTTAAATTATAAATTAATCATGAAATGAACAAATTAGATAAAACTTTTTTTCTAAAAAAAATAAATAAATAAAACTTAATACATTAACCAAATATATATATATATATATATAACTTGGATGATGCACAAAATGTATTGAGTGCAAGGTCCAAGGTTCGAGTCTGAATATGGTCTCACTTGGGTTGGCTTCCTCAACAGCTTAAAGTTTATTAGTGTCTCCCGTAGAGTAAGGAAGTTGTGGCTCCCCATGGTCTCCTGCAGCCTAACAAGCCCCGGATCCAACCGGTATGGTCGTGCCTAGGAAGGATGGCTACACTCCCTACTTTTCTTTTTTTCTTTTAAGAAAAGAAAAGAATTATATATATATATATATAACTTGATACGGAGAGAATCAGAGAATCCTTTTCTTGATGACAATGAACCAAAACCCCCTCCCCAATCCAGTTGCAATCCCTAAACCAAAGGTATAAAACCACAGAGTTCTTCTAATATTAATACAAAACCCCGTTAAAACCCTCCTTTCTGTTCCCAATTCCCAAAACAACCAAAAGAAAAAAGTCCCAAAACCTCAAATCAAACAATAATGAATTCATACAATCCCACCACCAACCTCGATGCTATCTTTCTTCAGTCTCTGAATCCACTACGCCTCCACACCAATCTCTTCCCCTCTCAAACCCCAAAACCCCAGCCCCAAGAAACCGCCAATGGCAACCACAGAGCTCAGATACTGAAAGAGGAAAGAACAATCGAGAGGGAGATTATCAAGGCAATCACAACTGGGAAGCTCGACTCGCTGAAGCCCAACTCGGGTCAGTCCGTACCCATTGGGGAACACTACGTGTGCGTTTCGTTTCACGAGGAGTCTGACTCCGATTGCAGAGTCTGGGAGTGGCACGGGCACGTGGTGTTTTACGACGATGAAAATGGGTACACGCAAGAGTACGTGTATGGGAATTACTTCGAGAGAATGATGATGACGAGGGAGGTGTTTGGTGACGAGAGTGATGAAGAAGATGAAAGCAATGAGGAAAGGAATTTGGTGTTAGCAGACTTGATTTCTAGCTTGAGTTTGAATGATGGTCATCTCTTTTCTAGGAACATGGGTTCCAATTCTCGCAGGTAACTTTTTTTCTTTTTCCTTCAATTTTTTTGGGTATGCATTGGTTTGAGTGTGTGTGTTGGGTACATTGTGTTCTTAATGTTGACTAAATTATACTTTTCATTACTGAAATTTTGGTGTAGGTTTGATATTGGTCCTTAAAATTTGAAAAGTTCAGTTTAGGTCATTGAATTTTAAAAAGGGGACAATTTAGATGGGGCAGGAGCTACCAAATTGAACCGACCACATATTTAAGGCACTAAAATCGAAACTTTTTTAAATTTGAAGACAAAATCAAACTTACCTAAAATTTTATGGACCAAGAGCATAATTTACCCTAAAATATATGAGTTGGTGATTTTGAGGTCTAATTTAGGGAGTTCATTGTTGGGGTTTGCTTGAATTTATAGGAAGTTAGGAACTGATGGTAGCCATTATGATTATAACACTGTATTCTCAATTATTTTGATATCCTCTATTCTTTAACGGATATAAACAAAAGCTAAGATTACAACATTTGAAATAAACGGTTTTGATCATGGTGGGTGCCATACCCTAGAGGCACCATAGAACAAACCAAATTTATTTATGTAGCAGTGTATTACGGGTTTTTGGTAACTTCGGTTTATTCATTTTTTTTTTCTTGCTTTGTTTGTATATGTTCATAGATATTGCATATCGCAGTTCTTTAAGGGTTGGGGTTATGATTTTTTTGGTTGTTGCATGATTATTGGTTTTTGCAAATATTTTTTTGATAATCTTTATGTTTAGTGATTGGTTGTTATTACCTGATTATGGGACTTCATTTGTATTTGTGGGTTGCAGGTTTAATCATACCTTTAGGTTGCTCTCTGTTTAATCTGTTAGTTAGAGGTTTATAATTTTCAATATATCTCCAGCCAAGGAAATTTAAATGGCCAAAATTACAATCACTTTTAGTAAAACTATTGATCCATGTAATTACTATAAGAGCTTGATTCCATGAGCGTTTGTGTCATTTGATAATTTATTTCTAGTGACAATTTTTTGATTATTTAGCTACTGAATGTATAAAAGATAACGTCTCCTTATCCCCAAAGATAACAGTTCTTGATTTCGTACTTGGGTTTTATATATATATATTTATATATTTTAGTCATTTTTGTAGTTCCTGCTAAATTTTTTTATGCCTATGTTGAAGCATCCATCAATGAAATCTTTTGTTTAAGTGGGAATGTCATTGCAGCAAGCCTTTCCCTTTAAATTTAGATACTCTGGAAAGGCTGGTTAGATGATTTTCATGCTTTCTCTTGGGTTATTGGAAACTACAATCTGATACATGTGGTATTAACAGAAGCAATTTTATTAGTAGACATTACCATTCAATTTCTTTTGTTGTTTTTGCTATATACCAAAATGTTATTTCAAATGGTCTGGCTTGTGTCATTGATATCTGCAACCAATATAAATTTGACCGGTTTCTTCCATTACGTACCTTGAGTTTTTTCTACTAGTGCACTTGCAATATCTGTGCCTTACTAGATGAGATGCACTAAACTATTATTTCAGTTTGTTTGGTTTTTGTGTTGTTTTTTTGTTTTTTTTTTTTGTGCATTCACCTTGTGATGATCACAAAGGCTACTCCTTATCATTTTTAAGAATAATTAATAAGCAAATGAGGTGATTTTCACTCTTAATTCTTAAATATAGACAATTCTTACAGCTATTTGAGTAGGTTGTCAATTATCACTATTTTTATGATTGTTTGAATGTTTTTGTTCATTGTTCATCTTGGGGTTTGACTTCACAAATTCTCCTTCTCCTGTATTCCAAAATATTACTACAGGGTCCTATTACACATGCTCAACAAAGCTTTATCCCAATTACCTGGGGTTGGAATAAAAACATTCCTCCAGTCCTTTATTTAATATAAGGATTCTGTCATTTCTTACTGCCTGCATTATGTTTTGGCTTGTTTTTGCAGCAGCACCAACTTGAGTTTGTATTCTTTCTTGTTTGATGGTGAGGCAATTGGCCTTCTTGCTCATGAACAAAACATTTGGGCTTAATTTTTATTTTTAGTTTATCCTTAGCTAATGTTTTCTTTAAGCTCTTGTTAAGGTTTGAAAGTATGATATTTTTTTATTGGTAATATGAATTTTATTAGAGGAGAAAAAAAATACAAGCTAGCCACTCCTCACATACAGCCTAGGAGAATCGCCAAAATGACACAAATCTAAAAACTCAACAAGTGAGGGAACAGAAAAACCACTCCTCACAGTCAACCACTCATACAAAGAACCCAAGAAAAACCGTTGCAAGTCCAGGATGGAATGTTCCTCCCCCTCAAAAATGCGGAGGATTTGCTCTCTCTAAATAGTCCCCACAAGACATAATGGAATGGTCCCCCAAATCTCCGCAGCTTGACAATGCCTAGAACCCCCTTTCCAATACACCATCAAGTCCACCACTTGTCTCAGCTTCACCCAAGAAACACCAAACAAATATAAAACAAAGGACCATAAATGAGATGCATGGGTGCAATGAATAGGCAAAGGGTCCACAAATTCCTCACTATATTTTTTTTTTGATAACTTAGGGAACCTTTCTAAAGAAGAGCCCTTTGGACTCACCTCTAACCAGTAAAACCTACAAGCAACTAGCCCCATCCACCACAACCAATTGTCACGTAATCCAATTTATCAACCCAAAAAAAAAATGTCATGTAACAGATCTTCACTATTCTCGCACATACAACACCAATTGACAACATACATATTCCTCGTTTTCAAATTATCAAGAATAAGAATCTTCCCTTTTAGCTGCTGCCTAAGTAAAGAAAGCCACCCTATTAGGAACTTTCACCTTCCAAATATTTTCCAAGGTAAGGAATAAACTCCACCACCTATGAGAATTCTATAATAGGACTTAACAGCAAAAAGGCCACTTTTTTCAGGAACCCAACACATCCTATCTTCTATATGCCAATCAAAACTGTGGGAATATAGATAATGAAAAAAGACCTGTAAGCTCCCTAACTCCCAATCATGAAAAGACCTTGTAAAGATAACAGTCCACACCATTTCCCCATTATTCCAACTCATAAGATCAGCAACAAAAACATCTTTATTCTGGGCAATCTGAAACAAAGCCGGAAAGGTCTCTTTAAGAGGGATCTCCTGATATTATGAATCCAAAGATTGAGTGCTAGGAGTGAAAATCATGGGAATTGATCCATCAATTATATTGATTTACTCTTAATAATATGGAAAATTATTTATACTTTCCTACAGTTACTTATGCACTTGTGACCTACTTTTAGTCATGGATAGTCTTATAGCCATCTTATAGCATTTGGTATTTAATTAGCAAAAATTAATGACTTTGAATTTTGTACCTATGATGTCCAGCTTATCTGCAACACATTTGTAGACATTTCTGTATCAATAATAATTCTCCGCATTGCAGAAATGAATGATGCTTAAGTTTCATATTTAATATATTTAAATTATTAATTTGATCAAATGATCTATTTATAAACCAAAAAAAAAACAAAAAAAACAAAGAATGATCAAATGATCTCCTGGTGGTGGTGTTTTTTTTAACATGCTTGACATTATATGTTTTTTTTATTTGAATGGTGCATTAAGGCAACCAGAGCCATGCTAGCTGCTGTTGGAACTCTCTTTTGGTGTAAACAAGAGTTTTACACACAAGCAGTTGAAGGATTACATTTGTGGAACTGAAAACGTTTTCAGCACTGGATGTCATCATAATTATCTGATTCAGTGCACTTTTCTTTGATTTCCTCTACACCTTCAATCATAATCATCAGAAATAATATTTATTATGAGTTAATATATGTTTATAACATTGCTTGTTATATGAGGGTAAATTTTAATACTAAGTGTGTTCAAATTAAGTGCTTGTCTGCTCAAAAGTGTAGTTTCTCTTTCCATTGCCAATTTGGGCCATAGAAAACTTGCTTTATAAATTCAACTCTGCCTGAATGGTTTAGTACTGACTTGGTAACTTGAAAAATCTAAAGGGTACAATAATGGTGATGCACCATGTTTTTGGAAAAAGCAAGATGGTGACATCCCAAAATTTGTTTTGTTTCACTTGTGATTGTTTTGACTTCCATGCAAGAAATGTCACTTCTGAATTCAAGAACCACGTGGTCAACATGTTTTATAACCATTTTGTGGAACCTTCTCGTCTGGATTGGCATAATCTGACCGCACATGAACTCCTAAAACAGGCTTTTCAATACAGATAGTTGTGCCATGAATGGCCAGTTGGCCACCTAACTTCTGTCTTTCTGTACTGACTACTGTGCAACTTGGGTGTTTGTGTTGCACTGTTTATTTATTGCCCTTGTTACTCTGTATGTAATTGTTATGAACCTCTGTTTTAAATAATGTAATACTCCTTTTCCTAATCACTTGTCATCTTTCATACCCTGCAGGTCATAGGAGCTTGTATGTGGGCAAAAGAAGCCTGAAGATATAAAGAACAGGCTTTTTTTTTTTCTTTTTTTCTTTTCGCCATTCAGTCTTTACAAACAGATGTAGGTACAGCTTCTTTTTTTGTCTCTGATGGAGATCTGAAAGTTAGAAAATGTACCCAATTATCACCATAGCACTAGAAGTTCAAATTTAGAATCTTAGATGCTTTACTTGTCCTTACAGCCAACATATTATGCAGGAATTGCCATACCATTTATTTAAATCACTATACCATGTGTTATCTGAATTTCAGTTTTCTTCCACCTTCATGACTCCTGCATTTCCTTGCTTCTAGCTTTCTTAAAGCACGAAGGATGAGTGCTTTTGTGGCAGATATGCCTGAAGTTAACCTGGAGGAAACTGTTAAATTGCTTTTTCTCTGCTCGCACAGATTTGACCATGTATAAGATTTTCATTTGGTTCATTTATCAGAATGGCTGCCTAGTGAAATTAAAATTTTGAATTAATTATAACCATTGATTTCCTAATTTTGTAGGCTTCAAAGATTTTCTCTTATCTTACAGTTTATCTTGGAAACAAATGATGAGAGCAATTCTGTTACGGGTTTGTTAAGTTTGCTCCCCGTGTTAACAGATGGCTAAGTTTAGGACCTACGATGTCTACTAATAAATCTGAAATAATTGGAGACGGGGAAAGCAGAGCTTGGAATTCTTTGCTTGTAACAGAGCTAAGTTTTATTTTTGAGCCCGTTCAGTAAAAGATTTTTTAGTAAGGTTGTTAAATTTTGTGGAAATAATTGTAGGTGAAAAAGTGTGTAAAAATATGTATTGTAGTGTTTAAACAACAGTTAGTCAGTTACCAAACGAGGCCTATTTCCCAAATAGCATTATGTGAAGAAAAGGCTCTAAAATAAATCCATTATGCATAAATATGATTATTACATTGTTCATTAAATCATCTTCTTTTTTTTTTTTTTTAATTATAGAAGAGGTTTAGTAAATTATCTAAACATTATATGATTATTAAATATATAATATACTAATTAAAAATACATGTGAGTTGGCATTAATCATCTTCTTTTTTTTTTTTTTTAATTATAGAAGAGGTTTAGTAAATTATCTAAACATTATATGATTATTAAATATATAATATACTAATTAAAAATACATGTGAGTTGGCATTTCAATTGACACAAGGTATATTAAAGGAAAATAGTATCTTATTAATTTATGGAATTGAACATTTGTTTTCCTATAAATTGTGGACAACATTTTGCCGTGGATTGGTGTCAAATTTATGTCATTTTTTTTTTGCTTGGTAATTGCGGGGGATAGAATCCCGAGCTAACGGTTATAACAAAACCGGGTACCACTAGGTTACAAATCCCGGTAGTAAATTCATGTCATATTTATTACCGAAGGATTTCCTCTCAATTATAGTCAACACTATACACTAATAAACATATCGAGTCATTCTCCACACAAGAAGCAAACAAACAGACAGTTCGAGCACCACATGGGTTGTTGATGTGGAAACGTCAATTGATTAGATGAATATTAATTAACTAAAATCATCCAATCAAACTAACTTGCATATGACTTAAATGTAGTTGGAATTGAACTAATCATTAGTTTCCTTGTAAAATATGTAATCTTAACGTGTAATGTCAGTTTAAACGTAACATATGGTACATCACCGTGATTATTAAAATAGAGAGCAGCTTGAATTGATTATTTCAGTGTGATAGGATATTAGAAAACAACAATTTTGAGACATACAACATTTACTATTAAGGAAAGCTTCATTTTGGTAGTTCTCTTGTTTGCACAGGTGTCCTTTTGCATGTAGCCTTTTGTTGATTGTCGATTGCTTATTTGCTGAAAGGTAATTAAAATATAAAAAATTGTATATAATATAAGCAAATAAGTTTAAAAAGTTACAATAACAATATGATGGCAAACAGACTAAATTGGATTGTGAACCTAAATAAACTATAAACAGTTGACTGGTACACCTAATACACAATAATTATTTTTTGTATTCTCCCTTAGTTCATAATAGTTTACATCGATTTTTAAGCAGGAGGATCTAATCTACTTACTATATTGGCCTTTTAGGATTGTCTATGGTAGATTTGGGTTGAATACCCCTTAGGAATTTCATGTTTGTAGATAGGAGTGTGCATGAGTCAGGTTGGGTCGGTTTAAGGGTTTTTTCAATCCAACCCACCATGGTCGAGTTGAAAAAAAATCCAATTCAACTTAACCCAACCTATCACAGAAGTCCAATCCAACCACCTGGATCATGTTGGACATTTTTTTTTAATTGAGCATTGTAGGGGCCTTTTATGCCTTTGGGCTAAGGCTTTCTGCTATAGGTAGGAGAATTGGGCCTGACCCAATATCTTTGCAAGACCTTTCTCAGGACCAGTCTGTACATAAGACAAAAACCCTAAAAAGACCACAAGTAATATATATATATATATATATATGTAAGGTTAGGATTTGTGGCTCAAGCCCAAAACAATGAATTTGTAGAGCGTGGATGATAAATCTAGGTTGGTTATGGAATTAACAATGATTGGTTAAAACCTCCAAGTATAAACCAGCAGAAAGATACACGTAAAAACAAAATGAATTGGAGTCCGAAGAAGTTTTATGATAAATTTAGTAGTAATTACAGTTTTTAGAGCTACAATAAAGCTTCTCTCTCTTTTTTCTCATCTCTTTCCCCCCCCCCCTTCTTATCAGGAGCCCTTATTCTTTATATAGCATCCTCCCCCATCATCCCCATCGTTCACTTGTTCTTCATCTAGGTCCGTACTTGAGTATATGTCATGTCATGTATCTTCCTTAGCTTTTTGTGAGTGGCGGTAGCTGAGGTTATACTGTTCAGGGGTCTTCTCCACATAAATGCGACCAGAAAACTTGCTGTAGTGCATTTAATACGGTGGTGGCAGCTTTTCCTATTAGATATTTCTTCATTCTTTTTATCTCCAGGCGTGTCCAAAACTTATCCAAACTGCTGAAGTCATTAGTAAACTTATTCGAACCCCCCAGATATTTATATGACCAAGAATCTTTACATCCAAGGAGAATGATCTCTTCGGAACGCTGATACTCTCTTCGGACAGATCTTCTTCACTCCCAAGTATCCTTCTTTCGTGCGAAGTACCCTTCAACAATTTTAGCCTCTTCGGACATACAATAACCTTCACATTGGACTCTAGGCCCACTACGTAAAGTTGGGCTTTTCCCCCCACAATATATATATATATATATATATGATATGTCAGAAAGGTCAGTCTAAACAGTTAGCGGTTAGACATAGCTAAAGTAGCAAAATCATAATTTATAAATAAAGGGTTTCCACAAAAAGTGAACTAAAGAGAGCCTAAACCCTAACTTGGACAACCTTATTATTAAGTTAAGCCATTTTGGAGAATGGGTCCAGATGGCTACTTTTTGTTTTGATGGGATTACAAAGAGTGGGTTTATTATGTGAGGGAGAGAAAAGATTGACCATTGATGCATACTGTTTCTGCCATATACACTCTTCTATCTTTCCAAGTATTACTTCATTCTTTCTCTTTGCTCTCTTCTTTCCTTTTCAATTCTCTATGTTGATTGCCTTAGTTTATACTAAATCAAGCTCACGTGATTTCTCTTTTTTACCCTTGTTGCTCACTAACCATTTTTGTCTATTGCAAACGCCCCTCAGAGATGGCCATTACCCTTCTGACCGGCTTAACCTCCACTACATTTGGGCATGCTCAGCGTTTTCTCTTTCTTCCACTACCCATCCCACAACAAATTCTTATCCATTTTCATTTTGCGGAGTACCTCTCTCTCCTTTGAAGGGTAAAACCTTGGGTCTCTCTCTACCAATCTCTCTAGTATACACCAAGTGGTCCTAGCCAGTTTACTACCTATTTTGGGTAAAAATGCTTTCCCATCGGAGCATCCTAAAAGAGGTCCTAGCAAGATATTGGAAATAGACTTTTTTTCCCCCTCCACTAAACTACACCCTTTGTAATTCTCTTAATCGAGGGCTCACCCCCCTTACATTGACTGGGTACAGGTTGGTGGTGCTCGGGCCATAGCGTTGTTGTCATATTGCTTCATGTTTTGTTTTCTTTCCTTCCCACACGATTTCTGCCGCGACTATTTGATTTTGTCTCTTTTTTTTTTTTTTAATAATTCTTTTTTGAGGCTGAGGCCTTCTACTCATGTTTGCTCTTATGGAAAACAACGTGAGCTTGTTGGGCCTGTGGGCCCTTGAAAGTATTTCCTTCATTGTTTTCCTTGCTAATTCTTGCTGGGATAGCCCATTGGGCCTTTTTCCCCTTCCCTTATTCCTTGGGCCCATTCAAAGCCCGCTTTCTTTCCTCTTGAAGAGGGTCATCCCACCTTGATTGGCTCTTCCACATTGCCTATGGGCCAATGTGTTCTGTTCCTTGTTCTTTATGGGTATTTATTCTCTTTGGGCCTTAGGGGCATTACCCCATTGTTTTGCTTTTATTCCCTAATCTTCCCTTTCTCTTTCTTCACTTGATTTAGGCTTTTTTTTTTTTGCGGTTGGATCTTTGTGTCCATTTTATAAAAAATGGGCATCAACAAGCATCAGAACAACATTAACATAAATAAGAGCAAATTTATAACCTAATAAACCTAAGCATAGCACCAAACTAACACAAACTATCTTATTTGTGCTTCAAAGTTCAAACTAACACAAATAACAACAGATTTATAATCTTATAAATTTGTTGGTAGTGCATCAAACCTACACAAATAATTAAACCAAATGACATTGCATTTTAGTTAGCAAGATATCAAATAATTTTATCTCAATTCAGTTAAGAAACAAATAAACATGAACTAGTTTTATTATTCCTAGTTGTATGATATTATATAGTTCTATCCAACTTAATTGATAAATAAAATAGTGTAGGGGCCTTTTTTTGTGTTGTGCGTTGGGCTGGGCTGCCTCCTACTGTGATGGGTCCGAGTATTCTGAGTAGGAGAGTTGAGACCGGCCCAACTGTAACTCACTTTGGGCCGACTTGTGCGCAAACTATGCCTCGTCTGCTAGGAGTGTACTTACAACAGACAGAGCTGTTTCAAATGATTTACAACAGGCAAATAAAACAATAGTAGAAGAACAAAAAATATAGTGACATTTTCTTAATAAAAAATGACCAAGTAATTCCTATCTATGACCATCACAGTAATAACAATAGCTTTTGCAAAAGAAGTGAAGGATTAAGTGACAATATGAATTAATTAAGGAAATAATATTAAGTCAAGTTTGGGTTTGTAGAGGCAAAGACCAAAGAGGAAGAACGCCTCCTCTCAATGAAACTAATCTCCCAAGAAAAGATCCTACCGTGGGGATTAATGATTTTGAGGGAACCAGACTTTATTGATTAGTGCCCAAAGAAATCTCTATTATTTAATTGTCTTAAGAGAGTTGGATTTCGAGGGGGAGAGAAGGGAACCGACCTACTGGTGCATGCCCATTATATTATCTTTCTTTTTGCTTTCTGTTTTCTCTCTTATCTTTTTTTCTTTCCTTTGTTTTCCTTTTGTTTTCTTTTCACTTCATAATACCTCTGTTTTTCGATCCTTTCTACAGGGCACGACAAGGGTCCTTTTATAGGGCCTGCCATGACCGGATTTTACCACTTTACCCCTTAACCGCCTTTGTCTGGTCTGGGCGTACTTACCCACTACTAAGGAGTTCATCTGTGTACCATTTACCCTCGCCAGACAAAGGCAGGTTTGTGTCGTTTGTTAGTCCGCCGTGGCACCCTTTCTTGCCACGGCGTAAATGCTTTTTCTCTCTCTCCCATGGCATGCACCCAATGATTTCCCCCTCAACCTTGCCTCTTTTGGGTGGTCTATCATCCCAGTATGACGTACCTCCCAAAAGAGCTTGGGCAGGAACCGCAGAATAGGTATTTTTCCCTTTCCCCAACACCAAACCACACCCCCCCTTACCTCTTACCTCTGACCCATGACTCCACCACGTCCCATATTGGCTGGGTACAGGCTGGTGGTGCCTGGGCCTTGTGTGTGTTTCCCTGTCATGTATGTCCAAAATCTGCCTGCTGCTTATGCGTTTGTCGCGATCAGGAGCTTTGTTTGCACAGTCTGTCGTGCTTCTTCGTTCTTTTATGTGGACCATTTTATAATTCACTGTTTCCTTTAAGGGCTGGGCTTCATTTGATACTGGGTTTTACGTTTCTCTTAGGCCCTTTCTTGATTGCCATTATTTCCTACCATACTATTCTATCATTCCTGCTATAATGACTTGGTCTTGCTGGTCCTCTATTAGACCTGCCGTTTACTCTCTTCCTCAAATGGTTTTGCATGACCATGGGCTTTCTTACTTAGGGGCTCCTGTGTCCCCTTAGGCATCCTCGGCCCATTTACTTGTTTTAGGCATCCTCGGCCCGTTTACTTGTTTTGGGCTTCCTCGGCCCTTTTCCTAACTTTGTGTTCCCATGGGCTTTTACTTACTTCATTGGGCTTTCCCAGCCCAATTACTTCATACTCATCCTTGGAGTTTGTGGGTCTGCCAACAATCCCCTACTCTTTTTGCTTACATTACTTTGAACCTGCCGCGGCTCATTCTTACTTTTTCATGTCATACACTGCCTATGGGTTTGTTATTCTCTCTTTCCAGGCCTTTCGAGCCCACTTGCTTCCTCAAGGCCCATCTATTTATTTTATGGACCTGTGACCCATTATTCCTGCCGCTTGGGTTTAATGGTTTTATTCTATACTTGCCACTTCTATTTGCTGCCTGCGTTGTTGAGTTGTGCCTCCTTCTTGTTTTACAAAAATGACCCTCAACAAAGAGTAAATAATAAAGTTATATAATAAATTTTTTAAATATATTAAATATATGTGGATTGGGTTGGGTTAGGCGGATTTATGAATCTGTTGACCCATACCCAACCCAACCCACCATAAAAAAAAGTTTTAACAATCCAACACAATCTATTAACCCTTGAAAAATGACCTAACTTGACAGGTTGGGTTAGATCGGGTCTGTTTTGCCAAATAGACAGGTTGGTTGCACATCCTATTTGTAGCACAAGTTATGCAATTAGATACGATTCATTGGCGAGTTGCGCTTAGCATGTTGATATATAATTAGTCAGAAAAAATGACTCTTTCGTATATAAAGAGATCCAAGATCTACAATCTTAGTGGTATGACCTCGCTTATTTGTAGATTTAGGCCCTAGGTCTATTTTGTAATATGTCGAAAAGGAAAAAAAAGAAAAAAGAAAAAAGAAAAAGGAGAGGGTTAAACCATATAATGGAAGAAAACATTTAACGTTTAAGTTCAATTTTTACTACTAAAAACCTCGTAACTTAATTGGTACATTCTTATGCATAAAATGCTTGGAGTTTAGGGGAAAAATGGTTGGAACTCAGGAGCTGCATATTGTAACTATCTAAATAAAAGTTATATTTTCATGAATTGAGCAATGAATTTATCAATTTTTGTTGGTTCAATTTCACCTAAATTTATTTTATCTTTTAGATAGATAGAACATAATTTTTTTTTCTTTTTCATAGATAGAATATAATGTCCAATTTATGATAATTATTTTTCATTATTAAATCAAGACATAATAGTCTTTTTTTTTTCAATATAAATAATATTCAATTATAGGTTGTTTATTTTTATTTTTTGTGCTAAATTTTCATTGAACGGTAAATGATTTTTTTCAGTCCAATAGTGAAATTAATTGGAATTCATTAAAATTTATATTGTATCAGTGGCCAAATGTTGCTCTCACTTTTTATTTTCCAAAAATGCCTCTCGGATAATTTCAAAGTTCAAAGTTCTTAAAGCTAATTTTGCTTATCGGTGGAAACTGGAAAATTAAGAAAAAAAAAGGCGCTTGCTAATTTTCAAAGGTTGCCGCGCTAGTCCAAAACCCAAACTCCAAATTCCAAAAACCAAAGATGTGCCCGCGCGACCCAAACAAGTCACGAAATTAAAATAATCATCTCAGCCGTCAATTCTCAAGTCCTCCATCCAACGTTCAGAAAATCATCCAAGTCATCGATCCACACCAAAAACCACGTCACTACCCCGAACTCCGCATTCTACAACGCGCCACATCCGTCAATTCTCAAACAATCTATCGGCGCAAAACACATTCCACGTCACCGATCCGCGTGAAGATCCTTTTGTCCAATAGAAATCAAACTCTCTTTTCTATATAAACCCTTCACAACCTTCATTCCCACCCACACAAAAAAATATCTCTCACAGCTTCTTCAGTACTCAAACAATAGTCCTTTTATTCTCTTTTCCTCTTTACCCTTTTCACTTTCCGAGAAATTCCCAATGGCTCCCAAAGCTGAGAAAAAGCCCGCCGAGAAGAAGCCGGCCGAGGAGAAGAAATCAACCGTCGCCGAGAAGGCTCCGGCGGAGAAGAAGCCGAAGGCAGGGAAGAAGCTTCCCAAGGAAGGCGGGGCCGGCGCCGGAGACAAGAAGAAGAAGCGCGTGAAGAAGAGCGTGGAGACTTACAAGATCTACATCTTCAAGGTCTTGAAGCAAGTTCACCCAGACATCGGTATCTCCAGCAAGGCGATGGGGATCATGAACAGCTTCATCAACGATATCTTCGAGAAGCTCGCTCAGGAGGCTTCCCGATTGGCTCGCTACAACAAGAAGCCAACCATTACTTCTCGGGAGATCCAGACCGCGGTTCGCTTGGTCTTGCCTGGTGAGCTCGCTAAGCACGCCGTGTCTGAGGGGACCAAGGCGGTGACCAAGTTTACTAGCTCTTGAAGTGTGGTAGTTGCTGGTGATTTAAGGGAATTTGAATGTGTTTATGTGGCTAGGGTTAGGGTTAGGGTTTCGTAGATGAATGAATGCTTCTTCTTTTGGTTTTTGAATATGTGGTATTTGAATCTGTTCTGTATGTGAGCAACATGGATCTTCTCGATCCAAATTATGTCTATGGTAGAAATGATATCGGATAGCTTTTTTTTAACTATTGTGTTCTTCAGTTTTCCTCTTGTTATTTTGGTTACTGTTTTGAATTAAAGTGTTGTTTTAGTTTGTAAATTGCTTATTGCTTTGCGAAGAGAAGCTAGTTATGTATGTGTGAATGTTTTGTTGGTAGAATGAATACCTAGTAGTACACTTGGGCTGTGGAGAACCTGAGTTTATGGTTCGTAATGAGAAAATGTAAAGCAGAAAAGGGGGAAAAAAAATATTGGGCAATATCAAGTTACTGATTGTGAAATTGAAGTGCTAGGACATATAGAAACTAGCAAATTAGGAAAAATGACATCAATTAGTCGAGATATAGGTCACAACTTTGGTATTTTTATCAATTATATATATATATATATTATTGGGTGTGCAATTTAGCCTATCAGAAACTGTTTTTTTTTTTTTTTTTTTTGAGAAAAATCAGAAACTGTTAGTTCTTAAAGATAGTCACAATTTTGATTAAAAGAGTCTATAACAAGAACCCTTATTTGTTAGTAAACATGGCTGTGTGTGGGTATATGTATGTATATGTATATATATATATATCTTGTGAGGTCCATTGGCGGATAAATTTTCTCAACAAAAAATCCTGAATTCTTTTTCGGCCTTTTTTTTTGGTTCCCAGTCTTCTGCTCATTTTTACACTACACAGTCAATCCGTATTTCCTCGATTACTTTTAAGTTTCAAGTCTGTTCAACGATCAACTCCGAACACCAGGATGACCAAGCTTACATGCCATACCTGATACCCATGTAGCTTTGCAGCAAGACGAGTAAGTGAGGGTTTGGATAGCGTGGTTAGTTGCGTTGCGTTTGTGCCTGTGTTTTCTTTTTTTTTTCTTTTTTTTTTTGCCAGCTTTTGTTGACTTTGTGGAAAAAATTACTGTGCATAAACTGTTTATTTATTAAAAAATATTAAAAATGAGTGTATTATTCACATGTTTAAAAATTATTTTGTTACAGTGTTTTTAGTTAAAAATTATTTTGTTACAGTATTTTTAGTAACAATCAGTTTTAGCAACTTTTAACAACAATAAATTGTATCTAAACTGACCCTAAAAGTTGTTGCGTATAATAGTAGAATTTTTTTTTTAAATAACAATAAATATTAAAATATTTAGTTAGTTGTCACGTTGTAAAAGAAAATTGAAAACTAGCATCTCGAGTATCTAAAACTCGAGTTCCAAGATAAAAATCAAGTTTTTAAGGCTTGATTTGTAAAAAAAATCCAAGTAAAAATCGAGTTTTAAAAACTCGAGTTCGGAAAACGCCGCTATACGGCTTAAAAACGTCACTATAGGGCTTAAAAATGGAGTTATTAAAAAATTTAGCAGGAAAACGCCGCTATAAGGCTTTAAAACGTCAGTATAGGGTATAAAAACGCCACTATAGGGCTTCCTAAATCTGGTATTGAACACTTATGAGAAAAATTTGCAGGAAAACGCCGCTATAGGGATTTAAAACGTCACTATAGGACCTAAAAACGCCACTATAGGGGCGATAAAACTAAAAATTTTTTTGCATGGAACTCGAGTTTCTAAAACTCGAGATTTATGTAAATGAATCTCGATTTTTTAAAACTCGAGATGTCTAGTTTCCCTTATAGTTTTAAGTGTTGCCTAACTAACTATATACAAATCATTTTCAAAGCTATTCTGCACATTCCCCCTATAATAGTATGTTTAATTCTCGAGGGCTTTCTTTTCTTGTATGGTGTTGGGCCTTCTTTGTGCATGGCCACGTGTCAGTCAATAGAGTATGGAGGGACAGCCTTGATAGACCCAACTTTATTTTTGGGGGTCAAGCTTCGAACTAGACATTAGCCCAAAGACAATGACTACTAGTGCACCGACCCAACATAAGCCATGCTGAAAATCCAAGAAACAAGACACGTGTGATGGTAGACTTTTAATCCATGTCCAATGATAAGTCAGGTGTTAGAATAATTAGAGTCTAGTTGTGAGAAGAAAAAAAAAGAAAAGCGAAATCCACTTGTAAAACAATAGTACATGATAATAACAAATTAGTCTCAACAATGATCGCATATAAAATAATTCAACAATACAAGGCCAATAATTAATCTGAGCTAAACAATAACAAAACCATAATTCCAGCAACAATAGAATAGTAAACCAATATTACTTGTTTGATTGAGAACATTTTATTTAGTTGAACTAAAAACTTCTTGTTAAAAGTACTGTAAATAAAACGAAAAGGTAGTTGAAATAATATAATGAGACTCATGAATAGTATCAAAAAGTGTAATAGGACTCATGATTAGTAACAAAAATAAGTTAAATAGTAAAATAAGTTGACTTTTTAAGTCAATGCCAAACACACTATAAGTCTTTTCATGTGCCATTTGGATTAAAAGGGAAAACTTGACAATGTTGAAGAGGGAGAGAGCATGTACAGCTGTGCACAACAATGAGTTGGCCAAATTCTCTTGCTTTTCAAACAACTTAGATCTTCTTAATGATAAATATTTTCCTTATTTGAGAAGGGCATTTAGTGAAGTGGAGTGAAAGAAGGAATGTGAGGTGTAGAAGAAGATTTTCAATGTGCTTTTGGATATGGACAATGATAGCTGGGGAGAGATAGAGAGTTCTACGTTTGCAAACATAGTTTAGTACTTTCGTGAAATACACGCTAAATAATAAAATCGAAAGCACTACAAAAAATAAAATTAATGTGGTTTTAGTTAACTCTAAAAGCCTACACTCATGCACAACACCCTATCAATAAAAGGAATTACAGCCACACTTCAACTCTCACAATTTTTTTTAAAAAAATAGAAACTAACTCCAAACCTAATACACTCAGAGGTGCCCTCACACTAACACTTGAAAAAGTTTAGTCTTTAACTCTTTCACGAGATAACTTTTCTTCTAATTCTCATACATAAACAACAAAGCTATGCAACTACTCTTTTTATAAGGAGTGGACCTTCTTGCTTCTTTTCTTTTTAGTGTGAGACTAACTCTTTTAATATAACTAGTTGCAATATTGTGCGATGCGTGAGAATATTTGATTATTTTGTAATGAAATATAATATATAATTTATTTTCCAAAGTATTCATAGAATCATATAAGAGAATTTAATTTTCGATGTATTGAACTATGAATTAAGAAATGTTTATTTATTTATTTTTTATATAACCCTTCACCAAACCAACTATGCGTGGCTCAACTTGGAAAACAAGCTTAGGATCACAATTAATTTATGTTATGGGTTGATAATAATCCACAATGGTAGATTTGAATAAGAACCACGTAATTATACTTAAAGACCATGTAAAAAGGTGTATTCATAAGATTTTTGGAACAATAGTACAAGCTTTTTCTCAAGAACTAATCTCCTCTCCTATTCTCTCTATTCTTTCTTTCTTCTCTCGTATCCCCTCTCTTCTTTGCTCTTATCCTCACTTATACTTGCCCTGTTTTCTTCTCCAGCATGAGATGTCCCTGTACAGTTGGGTAGCTTTCTGAATCAGGCTCCTCTTTCCTCAATGTCATGATGAATGGAGACTTTTGGAGTTTCTTTCTTTGTTCTGATCAGTTATCCCTCATTAAATGCGATTGTGCCAGGTAGGTGACTGTAGATTTATCAAGAAGCTTAAGCAGGTGTCCTCAAATAATCTTGTAAGTTCCAAAATTCTTCCTTAGAAGCTTGGCAAGTGTTTTGGTTTTACCAGCTCTGCAATGATCTTGACTTCGGATAGGGTCCTTGATGAACTTATCCTTGGATCCATGATGATGTACCATTTGGTTCGTGGTATAAGGTATGGATCTTTTAGGGAGGTCTGTTCTTAAATAAGCATGCATTGGGCTCATTTTAGCCCATAGACTAATGTCATTTGGTCCCTATAAACCACCTCCCTACAATAGATGTCAGATGGGAGATTTTGAAATGACCCTTAGGATTCTTGCCACAATCTTATCCCATGAAGTAAATGGTCACGAGATCAAGGGGGCTATTGTAGGGAGGTGATTTATAGGGCCCAAATGACCAAAATGCCCATGTCAAGCAAACTCTAACCAAGTTGACTCATGGTCAAAGTCAAAAATTCACCCAATTTCCAAATTTCATCATTTTGTATCAAAATTAACATTTCCAAACATTTTTCAAAGTTTGACCGTATTCAGCCTGAGTTTGACCAAAAATATGATCGCTTGATCGGGATGAATTTGAGCTCATATTACAATTGAATTCCTCTTTAGAATGATAGCTCACGGGCCTAGATCGGATTTAAAACAATAAAGATATTGTAAAAACAGTGAAAAAAATGTCCAACACTTTGTCATTTTTAAGACAAAGTGTGATAAAGCTTGATTGTAATTTAATCTCAAACACTTTGTCATTGTGATTAAATGACCTTGGTCTGACCCAAAAAAGGATTTGTGGGACGGACTTGTGATAAATTTCAATTTGGTAAGCTTGAATTGTTAAAATTTTCTTCAAATTGATTTAAAAAAAAAAAATCATAATATCAAAGAGGGATTTTTCCAAATAAAATTTGTGTTACCCTACTTTTAGAAACATCAAGCTTGCACAATTTGAAAATTTGAGTCATAAAGTTTACATTTTTTGAAAGTAAACATCATAAGCTTTCAAATGGTACCTTGCTTCTTTCTCCCAAAAAAAAAAAATGGTACTTTGCTTGAGCCAAACAGAGGTCGAAAAGGCCGAAAAGTTTTCGATCACAAAAATAGCAAGGTTTTCAGACCTGGACTGTTTATTGAACCATAAAAGGGAGAGGTTCAAGATTTTTGAGGTTGAACTGAGGTCGAACCGGGGTCGAACCGTGATGACATCATAATTAATTTAATAATTAATTAAAGCCTAAATATAGATATTAAATTTATAAAACTAGCAAAATTGACTAATATATTTATATATGTGAGGGAAATTTAATGATTTTCAAGCATATATTTAATAATTAAATAATAAAGTTAATAAAATAAAATAATAACCATGAAAACATTAAAATTTATGATTAATTTTTGAAGTAAAGTTGAATATCTTTGAAGGATTTTAATTATAACTTTTTTTTTTAATCCTTGTAAGAGATGGATGATTTAATTAAGTGGAATAAAATTGTGTTAAGTTGTTTTTATAAATAAATAAAAAAATAAAAAAATTTTGCTAAGGGGTTGGACCGCACGGTTCTTGCCATTGGTTCGTGCAGTCCAACCCCAGTTTTAGGGGTTCATGGAATTAACTAAAAATACGGTTCTTTATGCTTAAAAAGTCGGTTTCCATCCTGGTTCTCAGTTTTCACAGTCCGACCTCCTGATCCGGTCCGGTTCTGAAAACTATGAAAAATAGGACAAAATCATGTAAACCCACAAAACCATTAGTGTTGGAACTCACCTTGCAGCCAAATTCTTAAAGGCTCATGAAAATTAATTCCAAAAAGTTAGTGCTTTCACAAAATAAAGTTGATTTGTGCTATGTTTATTTTTGTTTAAAAATGTATTTTTTTAATGGCAAATGAAGATGTGGGTTACAAAAGGCTAACAGAACTAACCTCAATAATTAAAGTGTCAACTTTTGAATCACAGACAGTTAATGTGAAAACAAGCCTAACATTATGTGGGTTTAATTAAAGAGATTAAATTCTGTAAGAATATAGTGTAAAACTCAGATTTCACCCTTCTAAGAGCGTTCGTATCAGATGTGTCATATGTGCCAAATGCTAAATATTTGGCACATTTGGCACATTTGGCACACCAAACAAAAAAAAAAAAAACCCCATTTATCAGATGTTTCAAATCTTATATTTTTTGCAACATGATACAGCAGAGTCACAAATTTGCCACGGTATGGACGGGTGTGGCATATGGATTTATTATTATTTTATTCCTCTTTTTCTCTCATATCTCTTTCATCTTCTCCTTCAGCTATTCACCGCCTCATCTCCACTCTCCCGTACTCTTTCTCCTTCCCTGTTCCCTTTTGCCTCTTCTTCTCCTTCACCGGTTTTTTTTCCCCTTTTTGTTCACTTTCTCCTCTCTGTTCTATCTTAGAGTCGTCTATCGGCATGGGTCTGGTTGTAGGTTTGTGATTTCCGATTGTGATCGGTGTGGTGTAGGTCTCTGGGTTGTGGGTTTGTGATTTTCGATTGTGATCGGCGTGAGTGTAGGTTTCTGGGTTGTGGGTCTGTGACTTTGGATTGTGATCGGCGTGGGTATCTGGGTTGTGGGTTTGTGATTTTCGATTGTGATCGGTGCGGGTGTAGGTCTCTGGGTTGTGGGTTTGTGACTTCGGATTGTGATTGGCGTGGGTCTCTAGGTTGTGGGTCTGGGTTGTGGTGGGTTTGTGTGTGTGTGTTTTGCTTGGTGTTTTATGATTTGGAAGAGGAAGGCAGTGGCTCCCCCCCCTCCCCCCCCCCCCCCCCCTTTTTTTTGTGTGTGGTGGAGGTTGATGCTGGTAGTGCTGTGGCGAAGGTGGCTGTGACTGTTGCTGTTGGATTTTGTGGAGGTTGTTTTTATATTATTTTAAAGTATTGTATATATTATTTTAAATGAAGTGGTAAAAATATAGAACATCTGATAAATAGGATATTATAAAATGATGTGGTAAAATAATAATATAGGATTTTGGTGTGGCAAAATGGCATAATTTTTGCAACAGCTGATACGGATGCTCTAATCCCAACATGTCAATCATCTTATCACAAATTTAAAAATAAGCACAATCACATCCAATCAATTTTAATATTCATATATAAATCCAACCAAATTGAGAGTTTATTGAGATGTCATTAAGTGTGATAGGATGTATTAAATTTTAAGTAAAATACTAATGTAGCAATCTCTTATTAAATGATATAAAACATGGATTTTACATTTCATTCTTACCAAATTTGTACTCTTAATTAAAACGTGAATCTTATTATCGACTTTAGTGGTTTTGGACACGATCTTTCAGGAAGGTACATTGAAAAAACGACCCTTCAAACATCGTTTCTCTGACCTACGCCAACGTATACATACACTAACTCTTGCACGAAGAACACCAACTTGGAACTGAGATGGCTAATAAACTCAACTCACAGCTATTCGTTAGCAGTACTCTCTCTCTCTCACACAGATACACACACGTGGGTTTTGTTCAGCGCCGTGGTTTTGATTCTTGCTTTTGTCTGTGTAGGATTATCATCGTACACCACAAATGAACATCTGAAGAGGTTGTTTTCGCGATTTGGGGTAGTTACAGAAGGTATGTTATGTGTGCAAGTCACTGATTTTTTAGTTTTTGTGTGTGAGGAATATTATTTGGTTGGTTTTTGCTCTCTGACAGTGTTTTAACTTTTTTCTGTAGCTAGGTTAGTTAAAGACCCAAGAACCCAAAGGCCCAAAGGTTTTGGCTTTGTCACATACGAATCAGAGGTAGAGGCTCAGAAGGCTTTGAAGGCCATGAATGGCAGGGTATCATCTTTCTCTCTCTGCGTTATAGAACTCAATTATTTAACTTAAAATACTATTACAATTAATTCTAATGCAAATCCATATGTAATTTAATCTGGTTTTATTAGAATGTCTGGGTTAAATATTCAAATTACTGATTGGGTGTCGTGTATATTAGTAAATTGATGGGGTTTTTCCAATAGTTAGGAATAGGGAATTTCTTTTTTAGTTTATCATTGATTGGTTTTCTTAGTAATTTGGACCAAATGGCATCTCTTCCCCCCATAAAAGAGGGTGAAGTTTTAGGTCATGAAGTTCATCTGTTTGGGTGCCTGAGATGTGTTTACCTATGGAAAATGCTAGGAAGAGTAGTTTGAAGGTTTGTTTGGTTCATAATCATATTTTAGGGGAAGATGAAGGTAAGGAAAATGGATGATCAGAAGAAATTCTTAAGAAGTCAAAACACATAATTAAGGTCTTTGAGAGAATGAGGTTGACACTCTTGCAAGTATTTAACCATTATTAGAGCAAATGCATTGTCGTGTTTGTTTTAGGGCAATACATAGCAATTTGAGGTTTGTAATAGCTATGGAGGGGTTTTTCTTCTATGAATTTAGCTCAAAGTCCGAGCTTATCCAAAAATAACTTTAATGTCCAACTTAGATGAAAGAGCTTATTCATGCCGGGTTAGACTTTTGAAGATTCATATGATCTTTTAATTAGTAATTTGGTATTACCACAGAGAAATGTAGTTGGTGTCTGGACCCAGAGAAAGTGAGAAAGGATGCACCCTTCTGCTTTGAGTGCTTGTCCAATCATTTTAGATATTCAGTCATTTAAGAGGAGTTGGAGTATGGTGTTTTTCCTTTTTTGGGGCCCACCGGGTTATGCCAAGGGGGGTGCGTTGTGGAGCTTTTAGCAAGTTTCCAAGGCAGGATTGGTAGATGCAGCAATATTGTGATTTGGAGCAGCCTGCATTGTCTCATGTGGTGCATTTGGAGTGAGAGAAATGCTAGAAATTTGAAGGATGTGAAAAACTCGTTCTCAATCTGAAGCTTTTATTCCTTAAATCTTTATTTGAGTAAATGAATGCTTCTGCTCTATTCTATTTTGCCCATATGCCTGAGATGCGTGACAGTTATACTTGTAGTCCTTAATTTTGGTGTACCTGTGTACATGGATTACGCCCCCTTTGTGTTTAATCATTGAAACATTTACTTATAAAAAAAGAAAGAAGAAGAGAGCCCCAGATACCCTCAACTTATCTTGTTAGGAATTGTATCTCTGTATGTAAGTATTTACTTTCATTTCCTTTTTGTTGGTCTATATCATCATTCAAAGATGTTAATGATTCAATCTTATCTGCTCAAGAAAAGAAAATTCAACATTACGTACCAAGTCTAATAAATTGGCAAACATTTATGTTGTACTTAAATATTTAAATTGTGCCAATCTGTACTAAATGGAAATCTTACATACAAAGTCCAATAAATTGGCACACATTTAAGTGAGAACAAATTTTGTCATAACGTTCTGGTTTATGGTAGTTGATTTCCATTCTTCTGCTGATTAGCATTATGCATACCATAACCAAAAACATGGTAACCCTTCTTTTTTTTCAGGCTAATTATGTTTGAAAACTTGTCATTATATAATCCATGAATACGACTGTGATGAGGAGAAGGTATATCCTATGCCCGCTGCATGCAGCAGGTCTCTCACATTGTTTGGGCCCCACCAGTGTATGGGGCCCATATGCTGTGAGAGTACCCGCTGTATACAGCAGGCACAGGATATCCTTTCACCTGTGATGAGACCTCTGGAGCACTGTAACTTTGAACATATGTACTTATTTAATAGTCGGAGGCGACGGGTCATTATGCTTTAAAATGTTAGTACATAATGGCTGTTCAATGTTGTTCCATCATTTTTAATCATTTGTAATGATTTTTAAGATAGAATAATGTTGGACTTTTATTGAATATTTATTCCCTGCAAGTAGGCATTAAATTAAAAATTTTAAAATAAATAAATCTTATCTCGTCTTTAAGGTAGGCATGTGAACTTATGTTACTTCATTCACAAAGGCTAAAAGAGTTCAAGCCCTAGTGATTGACTGATAGTAGATGTGGATTTTATTATGTATTTTTGCTGAAGTGTAATTATAGAGTAATATGTATTAGATTTTGTTTTGCATCTCTTTTGTTTGTATGGTCTTGATGGAAATAGCCTTACCAAGATCATTACTTCAATTAGCCTGTAGCAGCTTTTTCATCTCAAATTTTCTTATCCAGCAAAAAAATAAAAAATAAAAAGAAATCCCATAATTTTGGAGTATAGTGTATTTTGTTTGTTTGTTTTTCAGTCTACATGGCAACTACTTGGAGTTTTAACTTTTAACCTTCCATAATATGCAGTAAAAGCTCAAATTTTATCAACATTGCTGCATTTTGTGCTTAACTTCATATTTAATGTCTTCAAAGCACCAAATGCCAGTTTATCTTATTATTTTCTTTACTCTTGCACAGATAGTTGATGGAAGACTGATATTTGTGGAAGTTGCAAACACTGAAAAACCTGGAGAGGATGCCACCTCACAACAATAAGGCTCTTTTTTTTGCTCCATTCAGAGATCTGTGTGACAAATGCTGTTGAGATTTAGTGTCAAATGACTAATAGCATAGTGTAAAACAAAGTAGCCCCCCCATCTTTTTCAATTCTTTTCTCTTCTTGCTACCAAAAGAAAGAAATAATATGTATATTTCTTTGGAAATTAGAATGCATACTAGTTAATTTCTTCTTTCTAGAACAGAACTTTTAGTTTGTTTGAACTTGTAACACCACACGAGCAATGTGCAATATCGTCTGACTCTTATGATTTACCAAAAAGCAAGTTGTTGTGTTTATTAAATACTGATATGGTTCTTATTGAGTTAAAGACTTAAAGATCAGTTGAAGTGGGGCACCTTATCTACTCATGATTTTTATGCTTTCGGAATATAAAGGGGGAAATGGTGTTCCGAAGTCTAGATGATCTTAGAAGCCTCAAGGTAGTATAGTGTAAACCCTAAGATAAAGGAGTGCAAAAACATCTTGATTGGAAATAGGAAAGTAGTAGTTATGAGGTTACTGCATCAAGAGATGGGTAACCATGTCGATTTTGAGCAGGCTAAAATTCTCACTAATTGTACATGTAAAGGATATTAGGACGGTGACTTATGAAATGTATTTCAAATTGCCACAAATTTGGAAATCATTAATTTTTTCCCACACCTTTGCCCGGATTCCTGAAAAAAATAAAAATTAAGGTGGAATGGGGAATAGCTTTGCCTTACTTGGTACCTGTAAGTTTTAACATTATGCTATTAGTATTACAATTTACAATACAAGATTCAGAACACAAATTTCACTTAATTTCTTGAGGAAATAAATAAATTTATCAACACTATGTAGGTATAACTCCTAAGACTTTTCAGGCCATGATGTGATTCGCCTCAACGCCACTATACCTGCTGAAATAAGCTAACAGTGAACATGGCTGCGAATAAAACATGCTAAATGCAAAATATTATATAAACCTTTCAAAAACCTTAGAGCCCTTTATGTGCTCAACCCTTAAGCTAAAATGGACAATTTAGCAATTATTGATAAACCACTTCCATAAACAGATAAACCGTCAGCACAGGGAGATTTGACACTCCAAATTCTAAAATCCTCAAAAAGGATGGAAAAAATTCATCCGCTTGAAAGTGTCTCTTTAAGAAACAGGTTTGTTTGTTTGTAGTTAACAATATGCCTAGGCTGTAACATGTATAGGATCCAGCTGCAAGTCCACTGAATTGAGTCAAACTTTAGCAGCATCCAGCTTCTCATTTACTTCTGAAACACATGAAGACTTGGAGATGCAACCATGCCAGTTCACCTACATACAAATACATGCATAAGCTCAAATTAAAGGAATTTATGATAAGTTTCTACCTCCTGGCCGACCACCAAAGATAAAGATCTGAATCCCTAGATTCCATCATACCATCAAGCAAATGGCCATGGCAGTGAGGTAGGCATAAAAACTCTTTCCTCTTTTTTAAGTATTAAATTGGCACAAGGAAGTATGAAAAGAGCTATTTGACATTTAGAATGTGATACTGCAACTTTGATACCCTTTCAATGTTTTAAATTCTAATGCATAAAAAATGACCTACCCAACAGATGAGATAGCTTATAGCTTCATCAATTAATCTCATGGCAAGAGCCACAAAATGTTAGCGGAACTGAGTCCCAACCTTCCTCCATGCCTCAAAGTGCTTGTACCTGAGATCCAAGTTGCTACCCCCGGTGTGCATAATGCACACGGATATTTCTGCCATCCAACATCTGAAGAGGATCATAGGATGCTAGTAAATCACATTAATTTCGATTTGAGATTAGGCCCTTAACAGGGCTCTTTGCAAGGCATAAATAAATAATATCATGCCAAAGTAAATTTACCTGACCATCCATTTCTTTTAGAGCTATGGTGGCAGTAGTTTCAGAAGTGAACCGCACAAACCCATACCCCTTTGATCTTCCACTGACGTGATCACATATAACTTTAACTGCTAAATATGACAAGAGCATAACACCCTCAAGTAAATTCATTGTCATCAAACCTAATAGCATTAGTAATAAATTACAACCAAATAATCTACCACATTACCTTCAATTATCTCGCCATGTCGTCCAAAAGCATCCTTTAGAACAGCTTCATTAGTGTCATAGGAAAGTCCTATAATCCAAAACTTAACATTACTCTTACAAAATTTGGCCATGAAGTACTGATATTCTCAGGAGACCAGGAAATAAAGACTCCCAAAATCTGAACCATTGATTTAATCTCATGACTGGCTAGGATTTTAAGAACTCCACGAAGGACTATAGAGAATCCTGATCCCCAAAAACTTGTTATGCCAAACCTATTGATTTGCGTATTCCATTTGGGCACGTGAGAATTCAATTGGCCTCTCTCATTTGATTAAGTGTAGGACACAGAAACTTAATATATCAAATGAACACTAAAACCACTGAACCTAATTATTTATACCATTTTGGAACCCAAACCAACAGAAATTATGTGCGCTCAGTCAAAATTTTAAACTATTGCATATTTTATATTCGCATCCTGGAATAACATATACTAGAGAAAATTGATAGCAAATAGATCTCAATTAAATTAACAAATTTCTCAATCGAGCAATTTTAGGAATATGAGTTTGATACTGAAAATTCAAAAAAAGATAAAGATAAATTGAAAAGTGAAAGTTAGAAACGACCTCCAACAAATAACTTGGTGGAAGAGTGGCGGGCCCACAACCATCTGCCTGAACGGAACGTCGTACGGAAAATACGAACACCATCTTTCGAGCACTGCATTTTCTATCAGCGTAGCTAAGACGAAAACTACCGTCGGAGAAAATGCTGACGTTTTGACTGGAGTATAAAGCTAAAACGGTGGTCGTTTAAAAGGAAGTAGCAAAAATGAATAAGATAACGTTTAAATATTTTATTTGATTTTTTTTTTTCCCATTTATCCTTAACTCTCTAAGAATTTCGTTAGTTGTTACGTTTCAAAAATTTTAATTACTTCAAAGGTATAGCCCATTTCGTAGCCCATGGCCTTCCAAGTACCAAAAAAAAAAACCCAAAATTTCCTCTTTAATACATCCCAAATCACCAGATCAATCCTTCAAATATATCAACATAGATTTTTCTTTTCTTTTTTAAAGACCCAAAACAAATCTAACCCATTGCGCCGCCAGTTGCCTTGCCATAAGTCCGTGGTCGTCCATTGACTCTAGCTACTTCAAAGCAGCAAAGGTATCTCTCCCTCTCTCTATTTCTATCTCTTTGTTTAACCTGTTAAGGCTATGAACACCAAGTAATGTAAAGCAAAGACACTAAATTGTGATTTACTGCTTTTGTTATACCGTGTGCTGTACAGTTGTAATGCTGTACTTCAGCAATTAACTTGTCTGAGTTTCTTTTGTGGTGGCTCCGCCGATTTCACATATAACTTGAGGCTGTGATTTTTTTACCTTTTTCTTTATAACTTTTATATAATATATTAGAGCATTCTTATTTTTTGTCAAGAAGGGCATATCCTATAAATGCTAAAATTTAACATACAAAATGCTATAAATACTAAAAAGCATACTTTATCAATATTCTCAAATCTTATTTATTTTGCAATCCAGTTACAGTGCACTGCCATGTCTAACCGTCCACTGTAGCAAGATTGTAAAAAAAAAAAATTGTTTAATATTTGTTTAATAGTAGTTATTTGAAAACATAAAAAGAAAGAATAAAAAAAAAAATTAAATGAAGTGATAAAATAATAGAAGTTTTGATATTTGGTGAATTCTAAAGTGATATGTTAAAATTGATAAAGTAGAATTTTGAAATGGTAAATACTAAAATATTTAGCATTTTTGATAAGAATGCTTTTAAGGGTATAATACCGCTTATTGCTGAAAACTAAAAATATTGTAGCAAAATAATTTTTAAATGTGTGAATAATGCCGTGAGACCCATTTTTAATGAAAATCTTGCTGAAAAAAGAGGTTTGTGGGTTCCATAAACAGTGTACAGGATCTATTGGTAGACGTTGGATGCGCTATCCAAATAGATACTAATAAGGGGAAATTGTACTTTACCCACCTGTACTTTGACCCGTTTTAACAGTGCTAACCCGTGATTTAAAAGTTGTCACTTAACCCACCTGAGTTGGCCTCCGTTAGATTCCCGTTACCCACCTCTCTCTTTTCACCATTAAAAATAGGGATAAATGTGTCATTTTTATTATATTTTATGTCTCTCTCATCTTTTCTCCCATTCTTCTTCTTCTTCACATAAAATATAAAAGAAAACCAATACACCTACAGTCACAAACAAAACCACAAATCCATGTGAACATACACCCATAGATTTGCTAGCCTTCCACTACTAAATCAAAAAATTTACTACATAATTCTTCATAGAACAATCTCAAAATAAAACTCTAATCCTTTTTCTTTTGCTTGGTTCTTTAAAAAAAAATCCAGATTTGCAAGTAAAAAAAAAATTGCAAAAAAATTGCAAAAAAAAAAATCAGCAATCTGTTCAAATTTTTTGGGTTTAATGGATTTGTGGGTTAATGGGTTAATACTGCTACAACTACAGATCCAGCAGCGAACCTAACTCTGTTCAAAATGGCGCCACTTTGAGCCAGTCTAGGAGCTTTAGTACGTGGAGTACTGCTGTGTTGGCGATGGCTACAGCTGGACCAACTCTGTTCAAAACCCAATCCAAATCTTTCGAGACCTTGGAGACATTGATGTTGTAAACATCGTAGGACAAGAAGTTAGCCATGGTTGCCACGAAGCTCGATTTCCCTGTCCCCGAAGGACTGTATAAGAGAAAGCTGCGCCTCCAAACATGGCCTAGACGATGGTAATACTGTTTGCCTTTAAGGAAAGATTCGAGGTCGGACTTTACCTTGTTTTTGAGATCTTCTTCCATGGAGATGGTTTTGAAAGTCGAAGGAGCGTGAAAGGAACAGATCTCCACCGTCCGTTGCCTTGTTGGTCTTTGATGTTCATGTACGGCTTCAAATCTCGAGGCTTTAGCAGTTCGATTTTGTCGGATATCGTATGGATTTGTTAGAGATAAGGTCGGAGGATTCTATGTTTATCGACTTTTTCGAGACTCAAAACGAAACAGTTCTTGGAATTGGTCCAGTTTTTGTTATATACTATTCATTTTTCGGGGATTTCACTTTGGCAATCAAAGTAAAGAGAGAAAGGGATTATGGATTTTGGGATTTTTGGGGGTTCTAAGGTAGAGAGAGGGAGATAGCTTGTTCCTTATTTTTAGGGTTCTAATTCAGTTTTAATTTTAACTTATATAGTAAAGGAGATTTTTTAATGGAAATGGCAAAGGTGGGGTAACGGGGGTATAACGGAGGTTACCTCAGATGGGTTAAGTGACAACTTTTAAACCACGGGTGGACACTGTTAAAACGGATCAAAGCACAGGTGGGTAAAGTGCAATTTTCCCTATTAATAATAATACTACCGTGCTGGCATGTTGTTGATTTTGCTCGTGATTGAATGTATGTGTTATTGGATTTTTTTTTTTTTTTTGAGAGGATGTGTTATTGAAACTTGATACATGAAAAGTGAATGTTATGTAAGAATCCTATATAATATTAATAGTGTTGTGTAGTTTATTAGTAGTGTAGACTTGATTGTTCATACTTTTTTTTTTTCTTTTTAAATTAACTGAATAACTAATTCATAAAATTTAATATTAATGTTTCTAAATATGAGTGATTTATGGGAAAAGTATTCACAATTTATGTATATTTCAAAGGAAAGAAAATGTTTAGTATAATGAAGAATGTAGGGCACAATTTTGTTGAGTTAAAATTTATTTATGAAATAATTTTTTTTTAACTTAACAATTTCATTATATTTATTATTTAGCTCCCCACACCCCCCCCCCCCCCCAAAGAACAATTTTTCTGGTTCTGCCATTGACTCAACTGCATATTATGTTTCTTTGGTGTATGTTTTTGGGATTTTTTTTTAATGTGATTGTGTTTATGCTTTGTGATTTTGTTTATAAGTTTGTGTTTTTTTATGATTTTATTTAGTTGGTTTTTTGTAATTGTTATGTTTCAATTTGTTATGAGTTGATATATTGACCCGAACAATTTTTTTGGCTCTGCCACTAACTCAACTGCAGATTATGTTTCTTTGGTGTATGTTTTTTGGGATTCTTTTTTTTTTTTTTTATTTTTTAAGTGATTGTGTTTATGCTTTGTGATTTTGTTTATAAGTTTGTGTTTTTTTAGTGATTTTATTTAGTTGGTTTTTTATGTTTGTTTCAATTGTTATGAGTTGATATTTTGATAAGTTTGTACTGGTTTTGTGAAGATCTGATGAGGAAACTTTAATGGATTGAAAAAAGAAAAAGAAAGAGGAAAGTTTGAATTTTGTTATAGCTGCTTGATTTTTGGTTCTTATATACATTGGGGTGGACATAGAACTAGAAGTTTTACCAGCGGTTTGTTTGCAAGTTGAAGTCTTTGGTGTTATATTGCATTAGTTCTTTGTGTTTAATTCACTTTTTCTAACATATGTTAAGTAAATGTTAATTGAATATTTGGAATTTATTGAATAGCTTGTATTCTCAAATGGAGAGTTTTGTAAAAGTATATGTTTTCTTGATTTTGTCATATGAAGTTTTTATCGTTTTGGGTATATTAAAATGCCCGGCATTGTTATGGATGAAATTCATGAAGAAGGGGTTGTAAATGAACTAAATGGGAATTTGGAGTCTAAAGTTCTGGATATTGTGTCTACACTAAACCCTAATTCTTTTTTCTTTATTTTTATTGAAATCATTATTGATCCGTACTTTTTTTGAGTGGTCTTGGGCTTGGGGTTTTACACATTGTACTCTTATTTTTGTATTTCATAATTATCTTAGATTTTCAGTTTTATTCTTTGTAATTTTTGAAGATACTTTATGTTCATCATCTTGAACATGAAGTAAATGTCTTTTGCAATAAAACTCCATGAATTACTTATCCCAAAAAAAAAATATCCTTTGTACCCTGGCTGTATATGTGCCGCATATATATTGTATACATACATATGTATCTAATGCATATCCCGGCATATGAATTAGAAATAGCATTATAATGATTCTGTTGAATTATGTTATCTAAATTCTTATGGTTATCACTTAGGACTTATGTAATGATATAGCCAAAAGACTAAAGTTGTATAATGAACTTTGCCTCAATAGAAATCATTCTTCCTTGAATTTGAACATTGGTGAAATTCATTTTCTTTTTAAAAATAATTTTCTTAGATCACTGTTAGTCCTAATGCTATTGAAATTTAAGTATGAGCTACAACATTCAAGTTCTTTCCATAAATCTACTATTATTTTATTTATAATGTATTGTAGTCTCTTGATGGTTATGTTGCTTTGTTTTAACATTTTTACGTGCACTAAAATGTAATGATGTGTTTATATGATCTCAGGAACTAAAGATCGTGCAGTATGGATCCTGGGATGGTTTAGGAACTATCCCAGGAGATATGAGAAGCGACCACCAGTAGATATGCAGATGTTACAAATACTTTGGCTTCGTTTGCTGGATTAAGAAACCATCACAATTACTTTGGAACTAAAATCAAGCTATGCTTGTGATTTTTATTTTGAGTATTGGACACAGACACAAGATCTATATTAGAGAGAAAACCCTGATATGGTAGATGATATATTTTTCCCTTAATTTCCGTTTTGTTTGTTTGATTTTCAAATCCATACTTTTTGTTGCTTCTCCTTTGCACTAAAATGTACGAAAATTTGTTTATTTGTGTTCAGCTAATAAATTCTTGATAAATAGTTTAATCTTCTTGTATTCATAGTTTAATTCTTGATGAATAGCTAATAAATTCCTGATGAATAGCTTTAAATTCTTGATGAATAAATTCTTTACATTGCTTCATACCTTTAATCTTCTTGATGAATAGTTTAATCTTCTTATACTGAGTGTGAGTTTGGCAAAAATCATTTTTGCCAACTTATTTTATTATTCAGCTTATCTTTTTTACTATTCATGGACCCCACTACACTTTTCGGTGCTATTCATAAGTCTCGCTATATTATTTCAGCTAACTTTTATCTAAAGTATTTTCAGCAAAATAAACGGATTCCAAACAGACCCTGAGTATATACTTGGTTTCTTGATGAGATACAATTTTTTAGGCATTTGATGAAACCTATAGTATGATATGTATTTGCTCGATTTTGTTATGTAGCATTTTGGGTATTATTGCATTTTGAGTTTGGAGTGGTACAAATGGTTTAGAAATAGACCATTTTAAAGAGGAGGGAATCAGTTCTGTCCTAGTGCCATTTTAGATAGATGGCTATGGCTATAAGCAAAAGGATTATATGGCACTCTCTAGGAGTACCTATATTTGTAAAAGTTCCCATACTTGTTTTTCTTTTTTATTTTGGGCCTATGACTATTGAATTCTCCACTTGTTTGTATCATATTTCTAGAGGAATTGTGTGTGAAATGGAGTATTTTGTGTCTGTTGTTGTTTTTTTGGGTGTTGTTTCTAGGTTTTGTGCTTTGACTTTGATGATGCACAGAAAATTAGTAGGCCGAATGCTTTGGGCTTTAATGAGCTAGCGACTACTTGGAAAGCCTAAAAAGAAAAAGACACAAAATCAAAGGTGACCGGGGTGAACTGGCCAAGAACCCTCTGATACTTAAGTTAGTTTTTCCTCTAGAACTCAGGAATTCCAACTTTTTAGGAATAGTGAAAACTTACTTTGAATTGATGTGGATGAGTCCTTATATAGAGAGTTTTGGAGCGGTTACTTGTTTAGTAACTTCCCTAATATTTGTGGAAATTAGAAAGTTCAAACTTAACTTCCACAACGGCTATGGAAGTTAGAATTTTTGATCTTATCTTTTATAATTGCCATTGGAAGTTAAGTACTTATTAGGAAGCTATGACGATAAATAAGGATCTTGTTCATGTTTCAAAGTTCCATGTGGTCCGAATCTCAAACTTACATTGGAAAATCCATTTTTGGAAATTTCCGAAGTTGGAAGATCGTCCAGGCTCTTTCCTCATGGATGACCCTTATGTCCACGGACGACCTTCCGCTTATGTATGATCTTCTTGAATGGTTGGCTCTTGGCTTTGGACGACTCTTATGGACGAATTGGAGATAGTTCGATTTTTTAGTTCCCCATCATACTTAATTTTTTTCTTTGTTCCTATAATTTGCTGTTCAAGGTGCTTATTCTAGTTGGTGTGAAAATGTTTTTACTCAAAGAAAAAGAAAAAGAAAATAATCTGATAGGGATAAATTTTCATAATTGGTAAATTTTCCAATGGGGATAAACCATTCTAATTGGCAAGCTCGTTCCTTCTTTTGCTAACTAACAGAAGCACAATTTTGTCATCTTCTTTAAAATTTTAAGAAAAAAAATTGACAACAATGATCAATTTATTACAAAAGGTGGAACATAAGATTTTAAGTAGATGCATGTTTGAAGAGCTATTCAGAGAAACACTTTTTGAAATTAATTTGGTACTGAATTCTTAGAATCCAATATGGAAGTGAAACCTTATAATTCTCATAAGCTTTAGTCTAAGTTCACGAAAGTGTCTTTTTGGGTTACCAGGGATACATTTGTCTAGATCTCTCTTCTAATAAAATTTATATCACCCGCCATGCCATTTCCAATGAGTTTGTGTTTCCACACACTCCACCTATTCCTTCAGTGTTCTTAGAAGTAGATTGTGCAGTAGATGTAGTGCAGTTTATCTTAGGACATATATATGACTTTATTTGTTTCCTTTTTCAACAGACCAGCATTTTAATTGGACATGAAAGTGGAAACAAAAAGAATCAAAGCTATTTGCAATCTGTAACAAAATATAAGATTATTTTTTAATTTTATTTTGTCAATGATTTCTAGACAAAAAATGAGCAGTTTACTCTTTACGGGATCTAGACTTTAATTCCTAGTTTTATAAAATTAGTTGTCCATAGTGTCGACTCTATAATAGATGGCCCTACACAATATGTACTTGAAAGCACATATGAAACTGCTGCAGCTTCCAATGTGCACTCCTTGAAGTGCAACAAAGTATTGGGAGTAAAATGTGTAAGTAACATTTTCTTATTCTTACAAATCCATTCGTTTTATAAACGAGCTAAATTTCTGCTTATTATTAGTTTTTTCCAATATTTCAATAAATTTATCAAGAATTTTGTATATTAATTAGTTGGCACCTCAATTTCCTATAGAGATATTCATGATTGAAACCCCCCAACTATCGATGGATAAAATAATTTTGTATAAATTTCCTTGTAAAAAATTGTAATATTTAGTTATCTTATAAACAAAATAGAAATCACATTATATATATGTGTGTTCACAAATTAAAAATTGCATGATATAGTGGTTAATAGATAAGCATGTTTCATGCCTAATAAAAAAAATGCATATATCCTTCATTTTTTTTTTTTTTTTACATTCATGATTATGTGTTACTAATTTTTTCCCCTTTCTATTGGACATTGCTTCAATTGTTGCATGATATAGTGTTTCAATTGTTTCTCATATAAATCTTAGAAAAATTATATTAAAATTTCATTATTCTATAACAAAATAAATATATTTATTCTATTACACACACACACACACACACACACACACATATTACGTGTGATTGAAGGAGTTATGAAATTTAAAGAACTAAGATTTATTTTAGTGAATTCATAAATATTTAATTTTTTATGGCTTTTGTGTCAATTGTTGTCAACGCAACTAAACATGAATAAGAAAGTAATATTCTAAATTTATTATTATTATTCCAACTAAAAATTATCTTATATAGAGTTTATAAAAATAATCATATAAATTCATTTGATATAAATAATTAATGCACATCTATAGATAATTAATATATGCATTTACTCTATTGTCTAATTTAATGAACTAATACTTTGATATAAAGCCTTCTCAAAAAAAAAAAAAAAAAAAACTTTGATATAAATACAAACTTTGTTGATTTAGAATCTTAAATAAACAGAACTTCAAGAAATGCACCACATGTCATAAACTCATACTCTTTAACATGAGGCCTATGCTTTTAACTAAATTATTTTCTGGTTTAGGTGAAAGCTGCTTGTTCCAATAAAATCTTAAAAACCGGAAAAAAAATTTCTTTTCATGTAAGTTTTAATATCTCTATTTTTTTTCTAGAAGATCATATTGTTATTATGAACACTGCTGTAGGGGATGCTGTGAACTTTATAGATGGATCAGATAAAAAAGTGAAGAAAAACAACCCCTACTTGTGAGTTGTTTTTTTTTTGATGGATTGATGTTATTGTATTTGATGAAGCTGAAAAAAGTCACTAGTGAGCCACGTGGTACTTGCACACTCGGAACAACACCTGCACAGTAAGAAAAAGAAAGACCTTCACAGAGAACATCGGTGTGGTGCCAGCCAAATACCCTCCGAAGATCAAGTTAGAATCTCTTACAACTCCAGAGTGCTAAAGATAATTAATTATGCGTACCTCGATTTGTAAGGGTATTGGGGCTTTTATAGTAGTCGAAGGTTGACCTCTTTCCCTTCGAGTCGAAGTCCTTCCTTACAGGAATCCTCTTGAGAAGTCCTAAATGTGATGGACAAGTCTTTTCCTTATAGAGAAGATCTTCATTAATGCGCACAACTTCCGGAATCCTCTTTGCGCTAGGATTCTATTTACCTTAAGACTCTATGGTGTGCGCCGCAAGTATTCCCATCTAGGGTTTCTGTCTGAAACGTGGCCAATTAACCTGTCTATGTTGTGTCCATTCATGATGGATCCGTCCTCAATAGGTCTTGCACACAATGGGCCCGTCCTTCTTCAGCCCATGGATGAGGAATCGTCTGGGCCCACTTCATCGGGATCCGTTTACCTATATTTTTCCTCTTCAGTATTATTTGTGAGGCTGGCTTGATCACTAAACTATAATATGTTCATATGCAGGGATGATGAGTCTTTTGTTGCAGTTGGCGACTTAAAGATTTTTTGTTTGTTAATTGAATATAACATGAAGATATTTCACATTTGTTTTTTTACCAAGAACTTAGAAGCTCATGATTTTGTTTTTTTTGGCAGTCCGCAGTCCCAGATTTACGCAACTAGCAGTGTTCCAGGGAGTGCTGTGTATCTGAGGGTGAGGGGGACCTCAAGTTTCTGGCTTCCTCTTATAGTACCATGCTGAACAACCTTTTAAACAATGACATGTTCTTCCTTAAAAAAAACGGGGTCTAAATTGTGCTGTTTTTGTGTGTGTGTGTGTGTGTGTGTGTGTGTTTGTTGATTCTGTGCTGAGATTTCATCTTTATGAGAAATTGCAAAGATTTCTTCAGCCAAAATACGGTATTCCTCATACTTGTATTTTCTTTGATATCTCTCTATAATTCATTTCAATTTCTTTCCATTTTTTTTTATATTCTATACATTTCATTCCACTACATTTATTTCTACCAGGTTAATAATTCAATAATGCTACCATCATCTATAGGTAATTGGCTATATAGGTTGATGTAGGCTCAATTGGTTGATGCTGACATAGTGACATTGCTAATCTGAACAGTAATTACAGTTCTGACAGCCTCAACTGAATCATATTGAATAGTTGATTAGAATGAAATACCTCATTACCCTGGTTTTTTGTTTGGGTTGAGTGCCTCATTACCCATTTATTCACGTGCTGAATGATCATATTTATGTGTCTATACTACATCACTAAAAGTCCAAGTCAATATAATTTAGTAGTTAATTAAAATTAATATCTAAAACATAAAACTAGTTTTTTCTCAACTATCTTGTGCCAGAATTAGCTGAAAAGGTAGGATTTCAATTTATAAGGAGATGAAGACTCTGCAGTCTGCACTATGTTTTGATGACCTCCAAGCTTGCGAGTCTTCAGGATCTTAAGTCCTGCTAAATATTTTTTTTTTCTTCTTTTGAGATAAAGATAGAAATTTTAATGTTGATGAGAAAAAGATAGTATACAGGCTGGAAAAGAAGAAGAATAGATGTTATTATGGTCATACTGATTGTTGAGACAAGATCTTTCACACAGCAGAGCCACCTATCATTTTTTTTCTTTAGCGAAAAAGAATCTCAATTGTGTATAAAGTATTCTTTTATATATTAGTATATTACTACTAATCTCAAGTCATCATACGTCGTTTATCCAAAAAAAAAAAAAAAAATATATTTCGTCACTAAAAATTTCAACTTTTAGTGACGAAATATTTCGTCACTATAGCTTAATTAAAATTGCGCCAAAATTTCCCTCCACTGGCGCCTATTTTTTAGTTCACAATAGCGACGAAATTTATTTTTCGTCGCTAAATGTAATAATTTTTTTCACTTTTAGTGACGAAATTCATATTTCGTCGCTAAAGCTGTATTTTTAGCGACGAAAAATATTTCCTCACTAATTTTCGTCGCTAAAAATACATTTTGTTGTAGTGTAAAGAGGATTAATTATGCATACCTTGATTTGTAAGGGTATTGGGGCTTTTATAGTAGTCGAAGGTTGACCTCTTTCCCTTCGAGTCGAAGTCCTTCCTTACAGGAATCCTCTTGAGAAGTCCTAAATGTGATGGACAAATCTTTTCCTTATAGAGAAGATCTTCATTAATGCGCACAACTTCCGGAATCCTCTCTGCGTTAGGATTCTATTTACCTTAAGACTCTATGGTGTGCGCCGCAAATATTCCCATCTAGGGTTTCTGTCTGAAACGCGGCCAATTAACCTGTCTATGTTGTGTCCATTCATGATGAATCCGTCCTCAACAGGTCTTGCACACAATGGGTCCGTCCTTCTTCAGCCCATGGATGAGGAATCGTCTGGCCCACTTCACTGGGATCCGTTTACCTATATTTTTCCTCTTCAGTATTATTTGTGAGGCTGGCTTGATCACTAAACTATAATATGTTCATATGCAGGGATGATGAGTCTTTTGTTGCAGTTGGCGGCTTAAAGATTTTTTGTTTGTTAATTGAATATAACATGAAGATATTTCCCATTTGTTTTTTTACCAAGAACTTAGAAGCTCATGATTTTGTTTTTTTTGGCAGTCCGCAGTCCCAGATTTACGCAACTAGCAGTGTTCCAGGGAGTGCTGTGTATCTGAGGGTGAGGGGGACCTCAAGTTTCTGGCTTCCTCTTATAGTACCATGCTGAACAACCTTTTAAACAATGACATGTTCTTCCTTAAAAAAAACGGGGTCTAAATTGTGCTGTTTTTGTGTGTGTGTGTGTGTGTGTGTTGATTCTGTGCTGAAATTTCATCTTTATGAGAAATTGCAAAGATTTCTTCAGCCAAAATACGGTATTCCTCATACTTGTATTTTCTTTGATATCTCTCTATAATTCATTTCAATTTCTTTCCATTTTTTTTTTTATATTCTATACATTTCATTCCACTACATTTATTTCTACCAGGTTAATAATTCAATAATGCTACCATCATCTATAGGTAATTGGCTATATAGGTTGATGTAGGCTCAATTGGTTGATGCTGACATAGTGACATTGCTAATCTGAACAGTAATTACAGTTCTGACAGCCTCAACTGAATCATATTGAATAGTTGATTAGAATGAAATACCTCATTACCCTGGTTTTTTGTTTGGGTTGAGTGCCTCATTACCCATTTATTCACGTGCTGAATGATCATATTTATGTGTCTATACTACATCACTAAAAGTCCAAGTCAATATAATTTAGTAGTTAATTAAAATTAATATCTAAAACATAAAACTAGTTTTTTCTCAACTATCTTGTGCCAGAATTAGCTGAAAAAGGTAGGATTTTAATTTATAAGGAGATGAAGACTCTGCAGTCTGCACTATGTTTTGATGACCTCCAAGCTTGCGAGTCTTCAGGATCTTAAGTCCTGCCAAATATATTTTTTTTCTTCTTTTGAGATAAAGATAGAAATTTTAATGTTGATGAGAAAAAAATAGTATACAGGCTGGAAAAGAAGAAGAATAGATGTTATTATGGTCATACTGATTGTTGAGACAAGATCTTTCACACAGCAGAGCCACCTATCATTTTTTTTCTTTAGCGAAAAAGAATCTCAATTGTGTATAAAGTATTCTTTTATATATTAGTATATTACTACTAATCTCAAGTCATCATACGTCGTTTATCCAAAAAAAAAAAAAAAAAAGGTCATCATATGTCAAGCAATTTTCTTCATTGCACATTTCAATGGAATCCATATATTTATAATAGAGATTTGACATAAAAATCAAAGATTTAAATTTAAATTAAATATTGATTGTGTCAATCTCATAATTTTATACAACAAGTATCACTATGAAAATATAATTGAATTCTATGTTTTATTAATAAATTATATCCTAAAACTCTAACATTATTTCATTTGACCTCTCCATAAAACATACATAGTGAACAAAGTTATAAGAAACCATCAATTTGCAAATCAGTATTTTATTCTTAAAGTCGCCTGTTTAATTAATTTACTTCCTTACTTCTACCCACAATTGTTGTTTTTAAAATTTGCATTTCCAACAATTGTTCTTTTCTCTCCCAACAAGTGGGGAGGGTTAATTTGAACACTAAATTCCCTCTATGAATATTATACAACACCACTAAAATCATGAACCTCTAAACAATAATTAATTAAAGGTTTTGATTCTCACACACCTACAACTTCACAATTTTTTTTTTATGAACCATGTGAAAGAATATTTGTCGATTAATTAAGTAGATATATTTGCTTCATTGTTTACATTAGCTCAAGTAAACATAACTATAAACTGGGAAAAATTGGAAAATAACACCAAGCTCCAAACAATCTCGTTAGTTAGCAACGTTTCCAAACTAGCATTTTGAGTTTCTTAGACTCGATTTTGCTCTTTGAACTTGAGTCTTATAGACACAATTGCTATCCGTGGAACTCGGGTATGAAACACTCAAGTTCGTGCTTTGCACATTTAAAGAAAAAAGAGACAAAGGAAAACCAAATGCCTGAGGAAGAAGAAAAGCTCTGCAACAAATCCTTTACTTGAGCCCTTGCCACCGCCGCTTGGAGCTTTCGCAACTTGAGTTCAATTTGGGCTAGTTGTCATCACCTGGATTCAGTCCAAGCCGAAGGGTGGTTAGGGAGATTTGGGTTTGTGGGTGGAGTCAAGGGTGTGGGTTCTTTGTTTTTTGATCTCTTTAGGTTTGTTATTTCTGTTAGGGGTTAGGGTTTGTTGTTTTTGATTTGCCTTCTTCTTATTTTTTGATCCTCATCCGCTTCTTCTTTTTTGATCTGCATCTGCATTTGCTTCTTTTTTGTTCATCGATCTCTACCTTCTTTGTTGTGTTGTTCTTCTTTGTCAATTTTATTATGGAACTTAAGTCTTAAAGACTCGAGTTCCACGTGAAAAAATCATAAAACTTGAGGCTTTATGACTTGTTTTCAAAGAGCAAAATTGAGTCTTTTAGACTTGAGATGTTAGTTTTCTAAATAGTTTGAAAACGTTGCTAACTAATGAAATTGTTTGAGGCTTGGTGTTAGTTTCCAATTTTTTCCCTGTAAACTTACCTAACTAACCAACGAGATATGCCTTGTCACACCACCTTGAACCAAAATGACCAAAGAACCCTTCAATCCCCTGACATGTTATCCAGATATTCACTCAAACGGTCACTGTTAACCAATCTTGAGCTAGATCCTTTGACTTTTATGCTTTTATTTATTTATATATATAGCTGAAGTCTTTGAAATTCTCACAATTTTCCTCGTCAGAACAATATTTAAATAAAAACAACCAATCAAGATAATTAACAATGACCTCTTTTTATTTAGGGATAATTACAGTAAACCCACCTGAGGTTAGGCCCGTTTTCAGTTTGCCTACCCGTGGTTCAAAACTTAACACTTTACCCACATGAGGTCCCTTCCGTTATCACTTTACCCACTTGAAGTCCCTTCCGTTAGAGATCTGTTACCCACCTCTCCCTTTGCTGTTAAAAGAACACATTTTTAGAGAAAAACAAACATAACACGAATCAAAAAGTTAGGGTTTGAATTTTTTTGAAAGAGCTTTGAGGGTTTTTAGAGTTGAGTTCAAGGGTATGGTTCTGTGTAATGATCTCTGTTGTGAAATAAATGGCCAAACCAAAATAAAAAAAGAGGTATGAACACTCTTCACTCTTCAAACAACGACCCAACCCAGAACACCAACGGCCAAACAACCAAACAGCAGCAGCGACCCAACCCAGAACACATGATCAAAAAATTTTCAAACCCAGAACAGGGGCTTCTCGGCAATATGATCGGGGCTTCTCGCACCCATCCCGTTAAGAGTTCTTAGACACCCAGTGGCCGGAAAAGCCTTAGCGGCTTGTAGTAACTCCGATGCAGTGGTTCTCGGCTCTGTTAAGGTGGGTTTCTCGTTAGGCTTAGTCTCCAATGCCGAGGTTACTCATGGACGAGGCTATCGTGACTCTGGGTCCACCGGTGTTATGGTGGGTAGCTCGACGATGGCGGAGATTGAGGCTTCGAGTCTGACAGTGGTGTCGCCGATCCTTGGTCGGTATCCATGGGTGGTTCATAATCGTTTTTCTCCTCTCTCAGACCTAGGTGATTGGGTTGTTGATGAGTTTGTGGAAGGGGAAGATCACGTTGAAGTACAAAAGAGCCACCACCGATGTAGTACTTGTTTTAATTTCAAATAATTTGATTTGTAGTTGTTTGGAATTTTATTTCTTACATTCATATACATTTGTTTTTAATATCAAACCCTAACTTTTGATTCGTGTTATGTTTGTTTTTCTCTAAAAATGTGTTCTTTTAACGGCAAAGGGAGAGGTGGGTAACAAATCTCTAACGGAAGGGACTTCAGGTGGGTAAAGTGATAACGAAAGGGACCTCAGGCGGGTAAAGTGATAAGTTTTGAACCACGAGTAGGCAAAGTGAAAACGGGCCTAACCTCAGGTGGGTTTACTGTAATTATCCCTTTTATTTATTAAAAAGAGTCCTTACTTATTATTATTCCTTTTTTTTATTCTTATATTATTTTTCATGCGAGTGAGAGTCCTTTTACCTTATGTTACCTACTACGGTTGGTACTAGGAAACAAGCACTTTCATATAAAATGTGAATATCAAAAACCCTAAGCAAATCAACGTAAAACTCAACAACAAGCGTTAAAAAAAAAAAAAAAAAAATTTTTTTTCATCCCAAAAACAAATTAATTAAAATTTTAAAAATCCTACAACCATGTCACAAAAATGTGAAACTCAATAACTCTAAGCAAACCAAAAGTGTATTTTTTCAATAAAATTATTTTTATTTAGTCTAAACTTAACAAAGAGTGAAACTCTATCTCTCTAACAAGTCCAATTTAAACTCAAACTCATCATTATCATTTTTTTTTTATATACAAAATTATTTTTGTTTAATCAAAACTTAACAAGAAGTCAAACTCTATCTCTCTAATAAGTTCAACTTAAACTTAAACTCAAATGTTGATAATCTATATAAAAACAAAAATTTTGATATGATTCAAAAAAGAAAAAAAAAAGAAAAAAAAAAAAAAGAGAGACTCCCGTTGAAAATAGGACTAAAAGAAAGAAAGAAAAGAGATTCATGTTTAGAATTGATTTTTCTTTTGAGTATTTGGGCTAATCTCCATATTTATATTGACATTAATGTTTTCATGGGTTTGGTTTTTGGGTTGAAATTATACTAATTATTTTTTTTATGTTATACATGGCAGATAAAACATCTCTATTTTTGTGAGAAAATCAGAGTTGCAACCTATGTCTTCCAGCCTAGGGAATGATAAATTTTTATTTGGTATATTATATATAAATTTGTTGAATTTGGTTTGGTTTTGAAGTAGAATTTGGGGATTCTATAAATTTTAAAGTTTTAAGTCTTGAGATTTTTGGTATTTGCGTCTCAGTAGATTGATCTTAAATTTTCGCCTTAAATGCTTTTTATTTAAGTTCATGTGAGTTTTTGTTTTCTTATTAAAGCTATGATTTTTAGTTGATTAATTACTTGTTTGGATTAATTTTAACTAATTATTTTTTTGGATTCAATATAAAAGATAATGGAATTAGTATTATAATTTTGATATTATTCGATGTTTTGAATTATCTATATATTTATTACTAAAAGAAAGTCATATTGCTACTCAAATTTGAAATTTTGTGTGTCTTCCTTGTATCATGGTCTTTGTTTATATATTTGTAGTTTATATTAGTTTTAAGTGTGTGTATATAACTATTAGGAGTTTTGTTTTATTAATTTAAGAATTGTAAATTATTTTGCAGGTTTTGATAACAATGCACTTGCAACTTAATAACATTCAATGTTAGGCAACTCTTTTAAACTATGGAAAAGTATAAAAGTTAAATATTTCTTCATTTTTTTTCAAAGTCAATAGTTTTTTCTTGCATCGAACGTTAGCGACTAGTTTATAATAAACTAGTTGCTAATATGTGCAATGCACGATGTAAGGACCAGAAAATTTAGTGGCCCAAGCCCACTTAGAGTAGTAGATTGTGCAATTCAACCCTGGCCCAAATCAATAAAATTTGTAAGAGAAGGGAACGAACAACGACAAAGGGCTTTGCCCGAGGACAAGTGCAGGGAAAAATAAGGCCTGTATTAAGAAATAAGCGAGCACCAAGCTCTCATAAGTTCTCTCGAGAAGACTAAGTTTGCGTAAAAAGTAATACTATTCACTCTTTTCTCTCAATGTTCTTCCTTCTTTTTTATTCTCTTTTTTTCTTGATCCCCTTTTTCAATGCTCTCTCATTTCCTTATATACTTCTACTTCTCTCATATCTTAACCCTCCATTCTCAGCTAACCCCCATCCTTTTTTGACTTTTGTTGCTTTTACCATCTGAAGAAAATGGTGGAAGAAATCTACTTAGCTATGACTTACACTGTTCAGGTCACTTCCTTATCAAAACGGCTGATAAAGCTGTTGCCCACCATTTAATGCAGATGCAACAGGCTACACCAGGCTAATAGCTTCCCTAATGTCCACTGACTTCCTTTTTCTTCAAGGTCCAGCTCCCACTTAGAACACTATAGAGTATTTTGACTTATCTGTTCCATTCTTCGGGTGGCTTTCTTCCTTGGGTCCATGGCCCGGGGCATTCCCACACCAATGCTGCAACCCTTCAACTTCATCCTTGGTCCTCGGGCACCCACACACGGTATTATTTAACATAAATGTGTAAAATTTATATTGATTTTGATGTCAAAGTAAAAAATAAAATTATTATTCTCTCAATAACTCAAATGATATTCCATTCCTAAATAACATCAATTTACCTTGATAGAGAGGCAAAAACTCTAGAAGTTGAAGCCCACCAAGCTCTCTTATAGTCTTGTGCTGTTTTTGTACCTCCCTACGGTGTTTTGCTGTTTTTGTTGGTATACCATTGGTTGGACAATGGTGGCTGGGGTACTTGTTGAGAAAAGTTTGATCTAAGCAAACACATTCATGGTGATTTTAGATGTGTTTGGCATCTAACAAATTGAAAGAAAAAGGAAATTGCTGAGTTGAGTTTTTTTATTCATTTATATATATATATATATTAAATTAGCAATTCAATTTTTTTCCTGACATGAATTTTTATGAGGTTGAGTGACATTTTTAAATAGTAATTAAAATATTTTATTAGCCATGTAAGCTTTAAGTGTGCCAACTATGTAATCCATTAGCCACAGACATTTTCTGTTAGTAATTTAACAGCAAGAATCCAATTGACTGCAAGTTAAAAATAACAATGACCAAATTGACAACTACCAAAATGTAGGTACTGAATTGACTATGACCTCAAAAATTTAGGGACCAAAATAGTGTTTTTACCTTTTATTTTTTATTTACAAAAGTCCCGACTTCTGTGAACTTGTGAAGAACATAATTTGAAGTGTTCTTTTGTCAATCACATTGCTACCAGAACATTCAAGCAACCACTTAACTGTTGTTGTGAACTTTTTTTTTCTTCGCCCTACGGGGCCATTTTAAAAAAGAAAAAAAAAAGCCGTTGTGAACGTTTAGAAGTTTTGAGGGTATATTTTTAACGGCTAGATGAAACCGATGCTTTGATGCCTAATTAGGAACTAGCTCTCTATAGAAGATTTTTTATTTATTTATTTATTTAAATTTTAAGAAAAGTAATTCTCATACCACATATTTTTACACACTTTGCTATAATTAGTGACAGATTATAAGTAGTGAAAAAAAATAATGGGTCCATGTAATATATATATATATATATAGATGAAGCTGAAAGAAACTCAAATTAGAATTTCAAATTAGAGTTCTAATTTTGCGTCATGTGTCATAAACTATTTATTTTTAAAGAGTTTTATTTCTTAATTTTAGAATCAAATGTGGGACCACATTATAATATTCATCCAAATGAGTTATTAAGTACAAAAACTAAAGAGTTCAAAATAAATGAATTGTAAAAAAAAAAAAAAATGCTTCACAATAATTTTAAAAAAAATAGACAATTTACATTTTCCACCTAATAATATCCTTATAAATTTTTTTAAAGAGTTAACAAAATATAAAAATGGCTATCAATAATATTTAAATTATATATATAGGAATTATATTATGCACCTTATATTCATCCAAGTGAGTTATTAAGTACAAAACCAAAGAGTTCAGACTAAATGAATTGTAAAAAAAAAAAAAAAGGTGCTTCACAATAATTATAATATATATATATATATAGACAATTTACATTTATACCTAGTAATATCCTTATAACAAAATATGAAAATGGCTATCAATAATATTTAAATTATATATATATATAGGAATTATATTATGCATCTTATATTCTTATTGTATATCTTTAAGTGTATCCATGCATATGAATGAGATTACAAGCTAGTAGTAATAGTAATAGACAAAGCACTAGCATTGGGTATACTAAATTCTAAATTTTTAGAATTTAGCACACCAAAGATTAAAAAATCCCTTCCATTGGATGGTTCAATTGTCAAATGCCAGGTCAACTCGTATTTTTTCACCTTTTTTTTTAATTATTATAATAAAAAAATGCATTTGCCGCTTGGTAAGTCATACAACAAATTTATTTGGTGTAAAATACATTATTTTGAATTCACCGCCTATATCACAAAATAGCTTAGCTCAACAAATTGATATTTTTCAACAATTATAAAATTATACAAATAACAATATTGCTAACCAGAACAAAATAGCACAAACACAAAGGAGTTTAGACTACAATTTGAAAATCTAATTAAAACAAACAGACAAGTTTCACTTCTACACAATTTCAATATCCCAAAATAGAGAACGAAATTACAAATGCCCTAATGAATATTTAATTTGACAAAAAAAAAAAAATATAAGAGATTTAAAATTTTGAAAACTAATTTCATAATCTAATAGTTGTGCTTAATTTTAGATGTGTTGTGGTTAACACTCTATTTCAATTTGGGAGTATAGATCAAAGTTTGATTATTTACTTATTTATATATGATTTCTTTTATGAATATCATGTCATTGTTACTAAACATACACTCTAGGAACACATCATCTTTTATTTTGAAAATCTGTTTATTTTGGCTATGGATTGTTAAAAAATAGTCCCAAGTATCCATAATTTAAGTCATTTCATTGATATACTTCAGATTTACTTTTTTCACACTTATAAATACTTCTCAAACATGTTTATAATTTCAATTTTTTTTTTTACTTCTACTGAGACCAGATTATTTTGGCATTTACTTTGTTATTTGACATTTAAATTTTTTTATTAATCATGTTATTCAAGTGAGATGAAGTCAAAATCATTCATCTTTTAGATTCTCTTGCATACAACTAGATAAAGGTCTCAATTGTTTTCTTTAGGCTATTATATTTGAATGATGTTAAAAAAATTGATGTCTTTTTTTTTTTTTTTTTTTTTTAAATCAAGTGGCAATAACATTATATCTGTTAATTGAGCTTGAGTTTTGCATTATAAAACCAAAACAAACAAGTAGACCAACCTTGTCTTAATTTATTTTATTTTTTTACAAAAAAAAAGTTTTAAAATACGGATTGGGTTAACCTAAGAAAAAGGTCAAATCACAAGTCACCCATTTTTACTTTGGGTCGAAAAATTTAGGTTTGGGTCAGGTATTTTCCCACAAGTTTGAGTCAAGTTGTTGGGTCCCATCTTGTTTTCTACGTCTAGATCATATCACTTGTCTTCTCTCTCTCTCTCTCTCAAATATTCTCTTCTCATTGTCTCTCTCCCCTTCTCTAACTTGAATTCTCTTAGATTGGCAACGACGTTTATAAAGAAGTTGATTGGCAATGACATTAAGGCGTTGAGATCAAAGGTTTTTGCGTTGGCATAGTGCTTTTATAATGGCAGTGCTATCACTTTTTGGTTGTTTGCAACTCGTGGATTTTTATATTAAGCAAATCATAGCAATTGGTTATGGATTTTTGGTGTTTTTGAGTTGTGGATTTTTGCATTAAGTGAATTGTAGCAATCAAGTTGGAGGCGGGGCAGCTAGGTTTTTGCATTAAGTGAATTGCATCAATTGAATTGTGGGCTTTTGGTGTTTTTGCAAGTTGTGGATTTTTTAAAATCTTGATTTGCATAAATTCGGTGGGTTGCGAACTTGTGATGGTGGTGGGTTATGGGGTGGTAAGGGGTTTTTTTTTTTTTAATTAAAAAACAATAATAAATAGAATATAGGTGCTATTTTAGGTTATTTTAATGGGTGATATGTTAAAGTAAAAGATGAGATGTATGGTGTATTGTTAAATATCATACTAAAATAGTTAAAGTAAGTTTGTGTGTGTGTTAGAATAACATTTTTTTAGAACATCCAATGCTAATACTCTAAGCGAATTGATTCCAAGAAATTTGGTTATCAATTGGGGTACTCGTGGAGATTTTTATATATTCCTTTAGGGGTGGGGGAGCTTAGACTGGCCGAGCTTACATCTCCCCAAGGATGGCCAAACTTTCACCTTATCAATGCCAAGTAGTCACTTAGGTTGGGCTGATTTGTCAAGTTAGCACCATACTCTTTAGTTATTATAAAAATATTAATGTTATATAAGCAACAATTTTACAACAAATTTGAGGTGACAGAGTGTTATGAGTTATAATCTAGGCTTGCTACTGTCATAATTTTTTACCCAACAATAATAGTTTGCTCTCAAAAATTTGTTGTGAAAATATTATGAAAGTATTGTGGTCTTAGCATTTCTCATAAAATTTATTTATTTTTAGATTGGCATAAAATATATCCTATTACTAATCTTGTCTCACTTCACAATAATTTTCTTACTTTTAGGATCACTGTAGCTAAAGGAGTTGTAAGAGATAAGTTAAGCCTTAAAATAGTAAGACATATTAGTAAACTATGATAAACCCAAATCCACGAATGAATGAGACTATTATAAAAATTAGACAATGATTCAATATCAAATGGTTCAAACAAAAAAATGGCAATCCCAGTAAGGCCATTACTCCTTCAACTCCTCCTCCTCACCCTGCTCTTAATCTCAATCCATCAATCACACCCAGCCATTGCATCCACAACCCATCTCCCACTTTCCAAATATCCTCACTCACTATCAGTCGCTGACTTCGGAGCCATTGGCGACGGACTCCACTATGACACAGTCGCCATCCAATCCGCTATCAAAGCCTGCCCCACCTCCCACCACACTCAATGCCACGTCACCTTCCCTCCCGGAACCTACCTCACCAAAACCCTGTTCCTCAAATCTGGCGTCGTATTGGACATCAAAGAAAACGCAACATTGTTGGGCGGTACAAAAATGGAGGACTACCCAAAAGAATCGCGGGAATGGTACGTGGTGGTGGCGGAGAACGCGAGTGATGTGGGGATCACCGGCGGAGGCGTGGTGGATGGACACGGTTTGGGTTTTGTGAAGAGGTTTAATATGAGGAAGAATGTGATGGTGAGTTGGAACACCACCGGAGCTTGTTTAGGAGATGAGTGTAGACCCAGGCTTGTCGGTTTCCTTGATTGTAAAAATGTTAGGGTTTGGAATATCACACTCACAGAACCAGCTTATTGGTGGTGCGTATACGCTTTTGCCATACCCTTATTATACTTTAGCTTTCCCTCTTCCTTTTAATGATTTTGTTGCTGTTCAAAGTTAGCTATTCTTCTAGGATTGGTAGTTTATACGTATCGTATGGTGGAAGATGTGATGTTTGTCGCATTTTTATCCTCTGACTTTTCAATATTTCTTCCACCGCCCACATTGTTTTTGTACTTCTTGTGTGTTTTCTTTCTATATAGTTTTTGAGTTCATATATATATTTTTTCATAGATTAAATAGCATTTCAACCTAAGAAATTGATATATATATATATATATATACACACATATTTAACGAGATTGTTAATTTAGATATTGATTTGGGGGGTATTGCAAAATAATCTCAAATAATAGGGTTGATTGTACTTGTACAAATTTATGGTTTAGGGTGAATATTACAAATGACCTCTCATAGTTTAAGGTAACACTTTACCTTCAGTTTTCCAGCATATTATGAATGAATGCCTTCCTGTAGAATTCCTTAATCAAACCTGTATACATATAACTTTAATGGTGTGTGTATATATATATATAGATAGTTGTTTATTGTCTGGTTGTGAATAAATTCCCTTTTGAATAATTTTTTGTTACAAAATGTGTAATGGGAAACTAGAATAAAGTCTTTTTTTCTCCCTCTCTTTTAAATAGTAGAGATTTCTACTTACCTAAAAGAAAAAAGAAAAAAGAAAAAATTTGATATTTCTGTTTGTGTATTGCTGCGATAATTATAGATATAGAAAAACTATTCCAAAACAAATGAAGTGTTTCTTCATTTTCATTTTCTTATTCAAATTGAAACCTTTTCATAACAATGCACAGAAAGTTAGCACTTGCAAAAAAATAATCAATTTGGTGCAAACAGTTATGATCCTCTCCAAGTAAAATAGACTCACATCACATAAATTTGTCAATTGCTATATTTTTATATTGTAACACTCTTATTTATAGCCATGTTTCTTATGAACAGCTTGCACATAGTACGGTGTGAAAGCACATCAATTCATGATGTTTCGATTTATGGAAACTTCAACACACCTAACAATGATGGGATTGATATTGAGGATTCAAATAATACAGTCATTACAAGGTGTCACATTGATACAGGAGATGATGCTATCTGTCCAAAGACATACACTGGCCCCCTTTATAACTTGACTGTGACAAACTGTTGGATTCGAACAAAATCTTCAGCAATCAAACTTGGTAGTGCTAGTTCATTTGATTTCAAGGGTCTAATTTTTGACAATATCACAATTGTACAGTCTCATAGAGGGCTGGGATTTCAAATACGTGATGGAGGTAATACTCATCTTGCTTTTCTTGTTTTATTGAGAATTTTTCTTGAATGATTGCAAAATTAAGCTCAATTTTGCTTTTAGACCTTTTTTTCCTTAAAAAAGAAAAAAAAGCATTCACCTTGTGCAGGAAATGTAAGTGACATTACCTTCTCAAACATAAACATAAGCACAAGATACTATGATCCTTCATGGTGGGGAAGAGCGGAGCCTATATATGTGACAACATGCCCAAGAGACTCTAGTGCAAAGGAGGGTTCGATCTCAAATGTAGTTTTTATTAACATCACTGCAAATTCTGAAAATGGTGTATTCTTATCAGGTTCTAGACATGGGTTACTAAACAATTTGAGATTCATAAATGTGAACCTGACTTACAGAAGATGGACAAGTTATTCTGGTGGATTGATAGATTATAGACCAGGATGTCAGGGACTTGTTAATCACAGCACTGCTGGGATCATCATGGAACACATTGAAGGTTTGGAGGTTGAAAATGTTGACATGAGATGGTCTGATCACCAATCAGGACGCTGGAACAATCCTCTTGATTTCAAGTCTTCAACTATAAATAATATTTCTTTGTTTAATTTTCATTCAAGTTTGTACTAAAAACTAGTCACTAACCTGTGCAATGCACGGTATTATTTAACATAAATATGTAAAATTTATATTGATTTTGATGTCAAAGTAAAAAATAAAATTATTATTCTCTTAATAACTCAAATGATATTCCATTTCTAAATAACATCAATTTACCTCGATAGAGAGGCAGAAACTCTAGAAGTTGAAGCCCACCAAGCTCTCTTGTAGTCTTGTGCTGCTTTTGTACCTCCCTTCAGTGTTTTTCTCATTTTTTGTCGATTAGCCACTAATTAGGTGAAACTTTTAAACTAAAAACTAGTCACTAACCTGTGCAATGCACGGTATTATTTAACATAAATATGTAAAATTTATATTGATTTTGATGTCAAAGTAAAAAATAAAATTATTATTCTCTTAATAACTCAAATGATATTCCATTCCTAAATAACATCAATTTACCTCGATAGAGAGGCAGAAACTCTAGAAGTTGAAGCCCACCAAGCTCTCTTGTAGTCTTGTGCTGCGTTTGTACCTCCCTTCAGTGTTTCTCATTCTTTGTCGATTAGCCACTAATTAGGTGAAACTTTTAAACTAAAAAAGAATTGGTTGGAGTTTGTTATGGCTATTGGCTAAATCAAACATTTCAATTAGATTTTAGGACCAACAAAAATAGAAATTGGAAGGAAACAAAGAGACCCAAATATCAAAACAAAAGACAATCAAGATAATTCACTCATTCTAAATATATACAATTTAATATAATGTCTAGTAGACATAATTAGTATTAGTTTAAAACATCCAATATAGTACGAATAATAACTAATTCAATGATTATTCATAAAAGCAAACACCAATAAGTTGATTATGAATTTGGTGGCAATATTGGAATTTAGTATCACCTCTTTGATTTGTCAAAACCTGGGATGCACGGGTGCGGTGCCAGAGGCGCCACACCTGCGTCGGACGTTGCCCGACACGGCGAGGCGGGAGGGACGCTGCTGAGTGCGCGTTTGTGCTGCGTCGGGCCTCGTCCTGCCACGTGGCAAAGCCGACTCGCGCCGTCGTGGCTCAAATCGGGCTGACTCGGGCCGACTCGGGCCATATCGGCTGAAACCGCTGATATGGCTGGTTCAAGCTGAAATTAATAAAAAAAGAAGGTGCAAAAGCACCGTTTGAACTTAACCTAAAACCTAAAACACTCTCATGCACTCTCACTTCGTCCAAAGACTCCAAACTCTCTCTCTCACTCCGTCACTCGTCTCTCTCTTCTCTGTGCTCTCTGGGTGTGCTCAACTTCACTGAATCACTCAGTCCGTGCATCCCAGCCACTTTAGAGTCTAAACACAGCCACTCAGCCACACAGCCATTCAAACTTCAGTTCTCACTCACACATTCTCAACTCAGGTACCGTATTCAATCTTAGTTTGATTTGTGATTTGTTAGTTAATAGTTATTATTTGTAGGTTAAAGTTGTTTGTTATTATTTGTTAGTTAATAGTTTGATTTGTGATTTGTTAGTTTGATTTGTGATTTGTGATTTGTGTTTTGTGTTTTGTGAACTTAGGTTTTATTTATTATTAATTTATTTAGTTAATAGTTTATTTGTAGGTTAAATTTGTTAGTTAATAGTTTGATTTGTGATTTGTTAGTTAGACAATTAGTTTGATTTGTGATTTGTGATTTGTGTTCTGTGAACTTGGGTTTGATTTATTATTAATTTATTTAGTTAATAGTTATTATTTAGGTTAAATTGAATCTATTGAATTTGCAATGGAGGAAGTTACTAACACAGAAACTTCACCTTCATCTAATCAAGAAGTGCCAAATGATGAATCTCCTCTTTGGCAGTATGTGACTAAAGTAGAAAAACCACCTGGTGCTTCTGTTAAATCAAGTGGAAACACATACTTTAAGTGCAACTATTGTGGTGTAGTTTTTATGGGATCCTATTCTAGGGTTAAGGCTCATTTATTAAAAAAATTTGGCAAAGGAATTAGAGCATGCCTTAATGTGACACCAAGCCATAGGCTGGAAATGCAGCGAATGCATGACTAAGTTGAGAATGATAAGTTAGAGAGGGAACAGAGAAGTCAAATTCCCTTACCCCCACCTCCCCCAGGTTGTGGGCCTGCACCTATTTCCCCATTTCGAAGACATGAAGGGAGTGATAGTACAAATTCGAGTGATGGTAAGAGGAGAAAGTTAATGAATTCTACTTTGGAGAAAGCATTCCAAAATAATGCTAGACATGATTTGGATAGCAAAATTGCTAGGATGTTTTACATCGGTGGGCTTTCCTTTAACTTTGCAAGGAACCCATATTATCGTAGTTCCTATGCATATGCTAGTACCCATAGCATTCCGGGGTTATGTTCCTCCTGGATACAATGCCTTGAGAACAACACTTTTGCAAAAAGAAAGAGCTCATGTTGAAAGACTTTTGAAACCAATTAAGGACTCTTGGCTTGAAAATGGTGTAAGTATAGTTTCTGATAGATGGTCAGATCCACAAAGGAGACCTTTTATTAATATTATGGCTGTATCAGATGGGGGTCTAGTGTTTATAAAGGCAATTGATGGGTCAGGTGAGTTCAAAGACAAACATTATATTGCTGGGGTGTTGAAGGATGCTATAAAAGAGATTGGACATGAAAAAGTTGTCCAAGTCATCACTGATAATGCTAGTGAGATGAAGTCTGCTGGAGCTCTTATTGAAGGTGAGTATCCTAAAATATTTTGGACACCTTGTGTTGTCCACACTCTCAATCTAGCTTTGAAGAATATTTGTGTAGCAAAAAACACTGAAAAGAATGAAGTTAAATATGAGGAATGTAGTTGGATTACACGTATTGCTGATGATGCATCCTTCATATGTATTTTTATCATGAACCATTCAATGAGATTGGCAATGTTTAATGAATTTTGTCCATTAAAATTGCTCCAAGTTGCTGATACTAGATTTGCTTCGGTTGTTGTAATGCTGAAAAGGTTGAAGTTGATAAAAAGATGCCTTCATCCATGGCTATTAGTGACCAATGGGCTTCTTATAGGGAGGATGATGTTGGAAAAGCTAAAAAGGTGAAAGATATGATTCTAAGTGATCTTTGGTGGGATAATATTGATTATATCCTTGAATTCACAGCACCCATTTATGATATGCTACGAATGGCCGACACAGATAAGCCTTGTCTTCATCTTGTGTATGAGATGTGGGATTCAATGATAGAGAAGGTGAAGACAGTAATATATCGACACGAAAACTTAGAAGAATATCAGTATAGCTCATTTTGGGGTGTGGTGTATGATATACTCATTGATCGATGGACTAAAAATTGTTACGCCACTACATTGCTTGGCTCATTCCTTAACTCCTAAGTAAGTACATTTATTTTCTATTTTCCTTAGTTCACCCTTCTAGTAAACCCCATGTTTCATCCATATTTGTTTTTTAATCTTTAACCAGGTATTACTCCATTGAATGGCTTTTGGAGAATCCAAAACTCATCCCTCCACATCGGGATCATGAAATTTCTATGGAAAGTAGCAAGTGTTTAGATCGATACTTTCAAGATGAGAATGAATTAAAGCCGGTGGTGAAGTATGAGTTTGCTACATTTTCAGGAGGGAGGTTTCCTTCACCAGAAGCCTTGATAGATAGGTGGACCTTACAACCTTTGATTTGGTGGTAATACCATGGCTCCGCATTTCCAACTCTTCAAACCCTTGCCCTTAAACTTCTTGGACAACCTTGTTCATCCTCATGCGCTGAGAGGAATTGAAGCACATACAAATTCATTCATTCCTTAAAAAGAAACAAAATGGCTCCTGCAACTGAGGATTTGGTATATGTGCATTCTAATCTTTGACTCTTGTCAAGGCGCAATGAGGAGTACGTACATACAACAACAAAGATGTGGGATATTGCTGGAGACTCTTGGAATGAGAGCGACATACATGGAGGAGCAAGAATTCTTGAGAATGCAGCCCTTACACTAGATGAGCCAGAGTTGGAGGCCGTGGTTATTGGGAATGCTAGCACTAGTGCTACTACTAGTGAAAGTGAAGTTCGAAGTGAAGCAATTGATCTTGAGGATGATGATGTTGGTGTTTGATTGTCTTGTTTATTATCTTTTATTTTGTTTTAGTTTCAAACTTGTGAGTTGTATTCTAATTTCCGAACATCATGGAATGTTTTAGACTTTTAGTTTCAATCTTGTGGGTTGTATTTAATTTTTGAACATCATGTTTTAGTTATTATCTATTATTGCTCTTAAATTTGGTATATGTATATATAATGTGAAAAAGTATGCTTAGCAATATATTAAAAATATAAATAAAAATATTTTTAATAATTTTTTAATCGCCGAGTCCCGCCACACCCGCACCCACCTTTTTCAAAAATTGCTAAGTCCCGCACCCGCACCCGCACCCGCACCCGAATCCCAAAACGCACCCGTGCTTCATAGGTCAAAACATGATTGGAATTTGAAATTGATATAAGGAGAGGATAATGAAAAGATATTGAAAACTTAATTAAGATTAATTCAATCTTTCAAACGCACCTATTGAATTCTACAAAATGGAATAAAATATTTTAAATTCAGATGCTAAACGTGTTCACTTTTAATCATGATTTCCTACAGCATAATGAACACAAAATATTGATTTCATAAACAGAAGTAGTGACTCACCACCAAATTTAGGAAGTTCATCTTCTTGCTTCATGCTTCTTCTTTTTAAATTATAAATTATAAAGTTCTACAATAAAAAGATCAGGTGCAAAATTTGTATTGGATAAAATACAATAAATCAACGTACTAAACTTGATGTTTAGGCTTTGCTGGATAAAATGTTCCCAACTGTTGAATATGAGTAGTCACAATGTTGCTCTTTAACTTAGTTTGCTCTCTCTCTTTACTGATTGCCACCAATCTAAAAACCACCAAAAAAAAAAAAAAAAAACCCTATACAGGAACACTCTTGCATATGCAATTCTCATCAAAAAAGAAAAGAAAAGAAAAGCAATCTATATATCAATTCCAAGAAACAAAGAGGGAGTGGAAAATCAACCTTCATCGAGGAGTGGGACGCAAAGATACTAATGAGGTTTAATATTTGTATTGGTGCTGTAAATGGAGATTTGTATGCGAGAAAAAAAAAAAGGTTTATGTTTGTGTTGATGCCGTACAGGGTTCTTATGCAAGAAAGGAAGAAACTCTAAAGATTTTTAAAAATAAAACTTTAAAAAAATATTAATGAGGTGTAAATTTGTTGAAATTTTTGTTATAGAATTTTAGTTGAAGTAGAATTTTCAAACTCTTGAAACATATATCTAACAGAGTTTTACTTAAACTAAACTATTGTAACACTTGATAAGATAATTACAAGTTGAAGAGAAATAATAAATATATAATATATAAAACCAAAAATAAAAAGAATCTAAAAGAAAATAGTGATGACGTAGAAAATTGTAGGAGTTTCAGAGACTTCGGTTTTATATATATATACTAGTATTATGCTCGTACAATGCACGACTTAATAAAAAATATTTTGATAATATAATTAAATTGAATAACAATTAAAATGAAAAAAAAAAGTTACATGGAAGATGTATATATTATGTAAGTTCAAGTTTGGACTTTTTTTTTCAAAAACAAATATTATAAAATATTTTAAAAACTATGGTAAATTGTAAAAATAGTATAACAATTATCAATGAAATCTGTGTGTGTGTGTGTGTGTAAAAGATTTAAAAAAATCTATTTTTTTTAAATAAAAAAATAATTGAATTTTGTATATTTGTCCTTATATATAATATATCTAATTACAATGATCAATAAAAAAATTTATAATTCTTTTAATAATTCCTATTTATTTATGAAGAGGGGATCATCCTAAAAGAATTAATTCAAAATTTAAGATCAAAAAATTAAATTGTACTTGTATACCTAAAAGAAATTTAATTTTTATTTCTTATTTTAATATTTAAATCATTTGCTTCAGTGTTGATTTTATTCAAATGGTTATAAGTTATATCACACATTCTAACTTAATAATAAATAAAAATATAATACCATAACTTAATGTAACATTTTAACTTACTAACAAATAAATATAACACCCTAACTTAAAATAATGCTTGTAATTGTATTGTATTTTAGCCTTTAAGAACACATATATTATTTTTTTTCAAATAAAAAAACACAGATATTAATATTACACATGAAAAAATAACGAATTCAATAATTGAAACAGTTGAAAACAAAATTAAGCCAAAATCCCGATTCATTAATGAAAAAATATCCAAATTTTTGAACTTAAAAAAAAAAATGAAAACAGAGTTAAGTAAAGATAGACTTACATAGGAATTTGGACTGATGGATATAAGAATATTTTTAGATCCTTCTTTTTCTCTTGTATCCAATTTCATGTTTAACAGCAAATGTTTCTTTTAATTAAAGAAGATAGATTACATGGAACAAAGTACCAAACAAAAACCATAACAAATTAAATCCCCGTACAATAAAATATTGATGTCAACAACAAATAGTCATGTGATAAGAAAATAAAAAATAAAAATATATTGCTTGCTATATTGACATCTAAAAAAATATACTAAAGGTGTGATCCCACATTGGAAAATGAGTGTGAGTTAAAGAGGTTTAAAACATGTGTTGTGTATCCAAGAATTAGGCCATTTTGGGATATACACCACTATAAGTTTCTTTAAAAAACTTTCTCCCCTCTCCCTGTGTGTGTGTATTAAAAAATACTTAGTATTCTCTAAAAAAAAAAGTGCGATCAAACATATAATTTCAGCCTATTTATAAAACTTGTTGATAAAAATCATATAATATATAATAAAAAGGCAACAAATACACAAAATCTATTCAATTTGATGAAAAAAAATACCTACAAGGTTGTGGATAGGGTAGAGAGGAGAATGGAAGAATATAGTAAATAATTGTAAGGTACGTAGTAGAAAGAATAATATACTAAAAAACTGTGTGTATATAAAGAGAGAATTTCATGTTGTGAAAAAGATGATATGAACAAAAAGAAGGAGCTTAGGTGAAACCCAAATACTTAATTTTTTTAAACTTTATTATTAGGAAAAAGATGACATAAGATACAAATTTATCCACAAAAAAGAAGAAGAAACGTAGTAAAAAAAAGTATTTTTGTTTCATGTAATTTTTTTTTAATTCTATATTTTTTCTTTCACGTATTTTTTATCTCTCTTTTTTATTTAAATTCTATCATTTTTTATATATAAGTAATTCTACCCTATTGATTTTAGGCTTTGTTGATAACATTTTAGATAGAAGAATATGCATCAATCTTGCTTCAGGAGGAGGAGTTTTGAGCCCTAAAATCCAAGTTGAATGCTGCCACATTTGGAGATCGAAATACTGCCTTTTTTCACATTTCTACAATTGTCCGTAGGCACAAAAATAAAATTAGAGGCATCAGAGATATGGTTGGGGAGTGGATATTCGAGGAGGACAAAATCAAGGACTACATTTAGAAGGGCTTCTTTGACTTGTACTCCACGGGTATGGATTTGTCTATGCTCAGGTCTAATGTCTCAAATTTCTCTTGTCGAGTTCTCTCGGAAGAGGATTAAGATAACTTAAGCAGGGAGGTCTCGGAGGAGGATATCGAGGAAGGATTATGGGCGTTAAAGGCCTTCAAGGCTCCAGGCCTTGACGAACTTCATGCAGGCTTTTCCCAACACTTTTGGCATGATGTCAAGTACTCTATTTACGCAGAAATTAAGAACATATTCACACATAGCTCAGTTCCAACTTACTTGAATGAAACCCTCATCACCCTTATTCCTAAATGTCAGAATCCGAAGCTCATTTCCCAATATAGGCCTATTAGTCTGTGCAACTCTATGCCTTTAGCAAAAGTAGAGAACCTAAGTTTAATAGCTTGCCAATTTGGGGAAGAAGCCATTCTGTCAGGATCATGTGCTCTTGTCCTTGAAGCTGAACAGTATTTGTTAAGTATCACTTTGGCCCAAAATGCTTCTTTCTCTTGGAACATTCTCCAATTTAATTTTGCAAGCAATGCAATGTTTTTCCCCCTTGATGCCTGAATTCCAAAACCCCCTTCTTCCTTGGATTAATTAGCTTGTTCCAATGAACAAGATGGATCTTTCTTTTCTCATCTGTCGTACCCCAAAGTAAGTTTCGGTTAACCCTATCCAATTTCTCACACAAGTGCAAGGGAAGGGCTACTCCCTGCATCATGTATGTTGGAATAGCGAACATGATGGATTTTACTAAGACTGTTCTGCCAGCAAAGGACAGAAAGTTAGCTTTCCAGCCATCTAATTTGGACATAACCCTTTCAACAACAAACTTGAATCTGTTTCTGTCCGATCCTCTATATCGGATTGGGAATCCAAGGTACTTTCCAAAATTTGAGGTGGCATGGATACCAAGCCTCTCACAAACATTTTCTCTCATCCTCTGGCCTACATTGGGAGCAAAGTAAATCCTAGACTTTTCCATGCTCACTTTTTGCCCAGATTCCGAGCGGAAGGTTTGTAGGACTTCTGAAATGGCTTCACAAGTTTTATCATTGACCTTTGCAAACAATATTAGATCGTCTGCAAACATGTGGTGATAGATACCAACATTCTCCTGAGATGCCTTTAAGGGGGACCAGCTACCTTCCACGCATTTTCCTTCAATGAGATGAGTTAAATATTCCATACACATGATAAAAATATAAGGAGACAGGGGGTCTCCTTGTCTAATGCCACGCGATGGTTGGAAGGTTTCCAACTTGCTTCCATTAACAAGGATAGAGATGCTTGTCGATGTGATACAACTCATAATAAGTTTGGTGAGATTGGGGGGAAAATGGAATGCTTGAAGAAGCTTGTAAATGAAACACCATTCTAATCAGTCATAGGACTTTTCCAAGTCAACCTTAATGGCCATGAACCCTTCCTTCCCCTTTTTCCTATCAAGAGCATAGATTAATTCTTGGGCAATTAGGACATTATCTAATCCTCTTCTTCCGGGGAAGAAAGTAGCTTGCAGGTGGGTGAAAGGAAAAACCTTAAGGGAACTTATTGAAGGGCCTCTGCCCCTTATAGAAAGTAGCTTAAAGGTGGTTGATCTGATCCAAAATCAAGCTTGGAATTGGAATTTAATTTCCTTTGATCTCCCACAAGCCATCAAAGATAGTATTAAAGCGACTCTTATTCAAATTTTTAACCTGGGGGAAGATTCAATTATTTGGTCTGAGTCTAAGGATGGTGAGTTCTCCACAAACTCTGCTTATCGCTTAGCCAACCCAGAACAACCTTCAGATAACTCCTTTCAAGGATCCTAGATCTAGAAAATTGATATGCTCCCAAAAATTGTGCACTTCATGTGGCTTTGCCACCACAATAGCATTTCGGTAAGAGGAGTTTTGGCTTCGAGGGGTACTAATTGTTGCACACAATGCCCCGTATGTAATGATCAGGAGGAGACAATAATTCACACTCTAAGGGACTACGACTTTGCTCACATGTTCTGGGACAAGATCCGTGTGCCCCCAATACTCAGATATACTTTCAATGCAAGTCTAGTTGACTGGTTCAAAGCAAACTGTCAAAGCAGCACTGTCCATCATTTTGCTATATCGTTGAGTATACTGTTTCCCTTTGCGGCCTGGTTCCTTTGGAAGCACAGGAACAAGGTTTGTTTTGACAATACCCCTCTCAATCTTGTTCTCCATAAGTCATGTTTCAATAAGGTCTTGGAGTACTCTTACGGAGTGGGGAAAATCAAAAGCCAAAATTCAAAGGTGACAGTTCCTATAAGATGGCTGAAACCTCCTATGAATTGGCTAAAGCTTAATACGGATGGGGTGTCGCTTAGGAATCCAGGAAAGGCTAGTGAGGGTGGTGTTATCAGAGATAGTGCAAGTAGATGGGTGAAGGGATTTTCACATTCTATAGGGCTTGCAACGAGTATGATGGCCGAATGTTGGGCTCTTAGAGATGGGCTAAGCCTGGCAACCCAGCTTGGTATTCAAAATATTGTAGTAGAACTCGATGCCAAAACTATTGTCGATATATTGCATTCTAACCAAGAGACTAACAACTCCTTCTCTCCTCTGCTTATTGACTGCAGATTACTCTTAATGAATTTTCCTCAGAGCAAGGTGAGACATGTTTTTAGAGAAGTAAACTTCTGTGTTGATGCCTTGGCTAGAAGGGGTGTGTCACAACTTGAGGATTTTGCTATATTTGATAATCCTCCTTCGGATGATGTTAACACTTTTGTAAACTCGGATATGTATGGTTTGTACTATGGCAAACTCACAACTGCTAATTCTGCTACTTTGGCCATTTTGGCTAGCTAATCTTTAATGAAGTTTCCTTTTAACTGAAGAAAAAAAAAAAAAAACATTTTAGATAGACACAAATGTAGTTGTAGTTGTAGTTGTAAATCAAATACTACTTTCTTTTGTTACTTGATTATTAGGAAAAAAATGACATAAAATGTGTATTTATCCAAAAAAAAGGAACTTAAAAAAATGAACGTATGTTGATATGCAATAGTATTCAATTCTGTCTTCTTCTTTTTTTTTTTTTCTTTTTTTTTTTTAATTCTATCTTATTGCTTTATTTTATGTATTTTTATTTATTGAAATTCTGTCCTTTTTTTTAGGTAATTCTATCCTATTCATTTTATGCTTTGCTGATAATATTTTAAATAGACCAACCAACTAAATTTAATCTCTTTTTGAAATTTTAGAAAATACTTATCTTAGGTTGCACGTTTTTTTAAAACACTTATTGTTATTTTATCCAAAGTAATTAATAAAAACAAATATATTGTAAAAAATAAGGATTAGATGGATTAGATGAAAATTTTGGATTGTAAACAAATTAAGATTTTTATTAACTTAGAAATTATAGGAGAAGAAAAATTTAATATATCTTTTCTTAAAATTTAAAAATATAAATTTTTTTTTTTTTTTTTGCAATTTAGTGAAGCTACTTGGCGCAATCATGGCTTCTAAGTTCAACTTTTATTATATAGTATACCAACCGCTAACCCGTGCAAGGCATGAGATAGTTAAATAATAAAATAATTAATCAACCTCACGGTAAAAGGAAAGACTAAAGGAATCAATAAATGTTGATTTGCCCATCAAGAAAAAATCTAAAAGAAAGAAAAAAAAAGAAAGGGAAAACTATCTATAAAGAATTGCAACCATTGTATGTTTACTTGGCTCTACTCAAAGCCAGAGTCCAAATTTAAGTTTGCAACAATAAAAACATACAAATTCATATTAATTGCTAATCAGCATCACTACACGTGTGCCAAGAATTTCAATAAACACTATTGCCACATCTATCTTTGTTCTAGACATTTAATTTACACATAAGCCAATGGCAATTGCAATTAGACAATCTTTTGGGGGAAAAATTACGCATGCTATGTCTGATGATTTCTTTGGGCTGCTCACTTTACACATTTTCTCTTTATCAGCAAAGAGAGGTTTCGATTCAGAGAGATGATTCACTGTGAAATATAAGCAGGATAGGTCTATTTCTGGAATGTCAAGTTCATTAGATCTCTCATCCTTCACCACCTACCACAATCGCACAATCCCATCTTCACCAGCACTTGCAAGAAACTGCCCATCAAGACTAAATTTCATTGCCAAAATTGGACCATCATGTGCCTTGATATCTTGCCGCATATAAAGATTATGAAAGCATTAAATGATTATAAACCAATTGAAGAAGAATGATCCATACATGCTAAGAACTATAGTAATATAGAGAAACAAAAATGACCATATTTAGCTAGGATATTGCAAGTAGAAGAACAAAGTCAAAGGCAAATGCAAAACTCAAATGATATGATCAATATAGTCTAAGAACTACAATTGCATCAGAGTGGTAAAGGTTGTGCATGAGAAAACCAATTCATAGCTATAAATAATTATAGATATAAACATGTTCGGAACTCTATTTTAAAAGAATTCAACTACAGGAAATTACAAAAGGCTACAGATATAATTTGGTCTAAAACATAAGTTATATAACTCAATTACATATGATTATGCAAGATGGGCATGGTATTAGATATTATAAATTTGAGGCAGAGATTCAGAGAGAGGGTTGAGAGAGACTTGATATATAGCAAGCTTTAATGATTGCCTCTATCATTATGCAATATCAAAAGGCATATTTCAGATTTCTAAATGAATAAAATTATTTAACGATATGTATGTTTTTAATGATATGTTGTATGTTTTTATTGTTTCTTCATACATAATAGCTATAGATGTAAAATTTTTACCAAGCCTTTAATTTTCACTGATTCTAATTTTAGTGAGACATTTTGTCAAACACTTATTGGCCTATACAAAGGATTCCAATTCTTAAATCATTCTTTCAACCATTATACCAGCAACAACATGAGAGAGAATATTACAGAGACAGCAAGCAAGAAAACTGGTGAGACTTTGTATGTTTTTGAGAACCTGATCCCTGAGTTTTAGTTCAATATATTTTGGTTGGGTTTTGATTAAGATCAAACAGGAAGATCGTCCACATATATATAAAACAAAGAAGAATTGAATAAGATAAGTCAAATTGGATTGTAAACATATATTATTAAATAGAATAATATAATTAAGAAATAAAAACTCACCTAGAGAGAATACAAATTTTGAATAAAGGGTACTTATTCATGGTGATGGGGGCAGGTTTTTACAAAAGGATATTGGTACCAATGATTAAAAATTAGAGGTCAAGACTTGAGCCAACAAAGGACATGGAGCCATTAAAAAATAAGAATATTATAACATTAGGACGGACTGACTCTTTAGAGGATGAAGAATCAGAAGATAATCAATTGACAGATTTGACAGACTTATTAGATGTAGAAAATCTAGAATCACAATTTATAGACAAATTACAGATTAATAAATTAACTTTAGCATCTTCATCGTAAGATCGCAAAAAAGGAAGAATTGAAGAATTATATCCTAAAAAGAATTGGTATCCTAAACCTACTCCCCCTGATCTACAATTTGAAGAAAGACATACTTATGTTAATTCATCTTACTCCCCAAATTTAATTTATGAATAGAATATTGATGGAATGTCAGAATATGAAATAATAAACCTTTTACATGAAATGACTTTGCTTACTAATGTTTATAAAAATCATGGAAAACAGGATCACCAAATAGCTCATTTAATTGTCACTGGTTTTACTGGCCAATTGAAAGGTTGGTGTGATCATTATTTAAATAATGATAACAGAAATGAAATATTAACAACAGTTAAAAGAGAAACAAATGGAAGTGTTATAATGACAGATAGACAGCCTTCACAAGATGCAGTTAATACTTTAATTTTTACCATAACCAAACATTTTGTTGGAGATCCCAACCAATATAAAGAAAGAGCTTCAGATGTTTTAATCAATTTAAGATGTCCACAATTTTCAGACTTTAGATGGTATAAAGATGTTTTTATTTCAAAAGTTCTAAGTAGGAATGATTGTCAACAATCCTACTGGAAAGAGAAATTTATTGCTGGTTTACCTTATTTCTTTGCTCAGAAAGTTAGACTTGATATAGCCAATAATGAAGGAACTATAGACTATCCTAACTTAACTTATGGAGACATAATATCTTCAATTAATAAAACAGGTTTATGGCTATGTAATGATTTAAGGCTAAAAAATCAAATAGAAAGAGAAAAAACGTATGCTAAAAAAGAATTAGGAACCTTTTGTGAGCAATATGTCTTTGAACTATTGATTGCTCCATCTAGGAAAAGAACAAAAGAAAAGAGAGATACGGATAGATAGAAGAATAATAATAGAAGATATCATAGAGGTAGAACTAAAGAAAAGAAAGAAGAGTCCAAAAGAAAGAAAAGTGAAAGATATAAAGATATTATTTGCTTTAAATGTGGGAAAAAAGGACACACTAGTAGATACTGTAACTTTCAAAGAAAGATAAATAAACTAGACTTATTAGGAAAAATAAAAGGTAAATTAATGAGTATATTAGAACAGACTGATAGTGATGAGACAGACAATGAAATTCATCAAATAGATAATTGTGATATTACCTCATCATCGACAGACACTTCTTCAGATAATGGGAAAATTAAATTATGTAATTGTAATAATCCTGACAACTGTTATTGTAAAAGAAAATTAAAAATAAGTGTTTTAACTAAACAAGAAGATATAATAATGGACTTAATAGACAAACTTTCGGATTCACAGTCTAGGAAGGATTATTTATCTAAATTAAAAGAATCCCTAACCTAAGTTGACACATTTGAAACAGATTTAAAGGATTATAAGTCAACTTATAATTTTTCAGATATTACTGATAGATTTAAACCCAATAAACCCACAACTGTGACAGATTTGCAAATAGAAATTAACAATTTAAAAAATGAACTAAAGGAATTAAAATCAGAAAATTTAATCTTAAAAGGCATGATTGACCGGATAGCTGCACAAGTAATTAACATAAAAGATAGAATTAAATTTTGTAGTAAACCCCTGATAGATTCCTCTCTTCTTAACAGACAAACTTATAATGGTGAAAGTTCTCACAAAGATGATTATAAAGATGAATTTTTAAATATAATTGACAGAATGATATTCCAGAAATGGTACACTGAGATAACCTTAGTTGTTGATAAAGAATTCTCATTGACAATTATTGCCCTTGTTGATTCAGGTGCTAATATGAATTGTGATAATCCTGGAAAATCAGTGGGTTGAAAATCTTCGGGCTTCAACAATCTTGAAGGTTAAGTCCTGTAAAACCAAATTTAATCAGAGAAAAGACCGGTGGAGGCTGGTCTATGGTCCTCCAATGATGAAGTTAGTGGGCTGGAATAGAGAGAAAAATATTTCTAAGACTTTCTTCTTCTTCTGTAAAAGAAATCCCCCATCCCTTACCTCTACGTAGAGAAGCGTTTATATAGTGCACATGGAATGGTTATTTGCTCTGATAACCGTTCCTATTGTCGAGGAATTCACCAAAGTCTGGGGTAACTTCCATAACTTCCATGAAAGTTACTTTATCTGAACCGGTGCTTTATCACGAACAATGGAGGTTTCGGTTCATAGGTAAGGTCCAAGTTTAAGTTCAAAACATTTGGCTCGTCCGTCCTTAATTAAGGACGGACGTGCCTTGACATAAACTATGCTTGCCTCGTCCGTCCTTTGGGACGAATGAGGCCTCATCCGTCCCCACCCAATTTATGACAGACGAGGCTTGATGGGTACAGACGAGGTAATATTGTTGCGCCCTTCCTTCGTTCTTTTTCTTAGGACGAACCATATGGACGATTTTGGAGGTCACATTTTTACAGCATCATCAGTTGTCCCCTTGTCCTTGGGTCGTCCAAAGAGATGTAAGACGTGTGTTGGTAGCAGATTGGTGTGCCACGTGTCATGAATTCGTTGGTGGAAAAATCTCGTCGATTGATCTAACCGAGGAGTATGCCACGTGTCTCTTGCTGATTTGGTTACATCGCTTCAGATGCCTGAGTTTGTTCCCTATAAATAGTGGAATACCTCCGGTACCCTCTTCATTTCTAAAATTTCTCCCCTTGTCCTTCCTCGTCCTAGATACTTGTCTAGAAGCTTCTCGCGTCTATAGCTTTCCTTCATCCTAGATACAGGTATTTCTCTTTTTCTCGTCCTTAGTTTTCCTGTTAAGATGGTAGACATTGTACTTTCCTCGTCTAGTGATAGTGTAGATAAGGCTATAAATGAGTATAATGATGAAAGTAGCTATGACAGTTCTAGTAGCAATAGTGATAGTAGTGGGGGGAATGCCACGGACGAGGAGTATGTCTCTGGCATCCCTGGGCTTCCTATGGAAGTTATACAGGAACAGCTTAGGAAGGCCTCAGGGTCTCAAGCTGGTACCTCGTCCACTGCCCCTCGTTCTGGTCCTTTGGACGAGGAAGAGGTCACTGTATATAGTTATGCAATAGATATCCCTTCTAGGACGGACGAGCAGAGACTAAAAAACCTTAGGGAGTGGTACCAAATCCCAGACGAGTTTAACCCTAGGTTGCCCGTCCGAGGAGAATGGTGTTGCAACCCTCACTTCGGGATTGGCGTCTATGAGGCTTACCTCTTGGGGGGTTTAAGATTCCCTTTAAATGCCTTTACTAGGGAGTTGTTGATTAGGTTTAGGAATATGCCAATTCAACCCAAATGCATGGAGACTAATCATCTCAATGCAAATTTTATGGGGTGAAGTATTTGGAAAGGACCGTCCTCTTACTGTGGACGAGTTCCTTTATTGTTACAAACCTTCAGAGATACATCAATCCCCTAGCTTCCATCAATTCACGGCCAGGGGTAAAGATTGTAGGTTGATCAAGTCCTGGCCTCGTCTGACAGAAAATGGAAGATGGAATTTTTCTTCGTCTCCGGCTTCTGGGTTGGGAATCCTGTAGACGTTGGCCAGGACTCGTTTGGTCGTTATACCGGGGACCTAGGAAACCTTCGTCCTGAGGGTAAGTTGCTCCCCCTTTTCCTTTCATTTTTCCCTTTATTTTTTAATATTAATGATCAATTAAAAGAAGTTTACTTGTTTCATTTCAGCTGTTGAACAACCGTCCTTAAGCAAATTTTTCTGTGACCGCATCCACAGGGCTCGTCTTCATGTGGATAGAGACTTCCATTCTTTGGTTTCGCTTAGACGTCTTGCCAAGTGGGGGTTGGGTCCTAATCCATCCGACGAAGCAATTGCACACGAAGTCACAGTAAGAAAAGTAAGTCTTAAGTTCCAAACGTCCTTGCACATTGCTTGCTTTGTTTTAATTCTAAAGGTGTTTTTACCTTTTTTTTTTTTTTTTTTTTTTTAAGGAATGGCAACAATGAAAGGGAACAAGGGAAAAGATGTGGCTTTTTTTTTTTTTTTTTTTTTTTAAGGAATGGCAACAATGAAAGGGAACAAGGGAAAAGATGTGGCTGCTGAGGGGGATCGTCCTGAGAATGATATTCAAACTCGTCCTACGACTGGGGAGAAAAGAAAGACACTGTCAAAGAACCTGGATTTGGGGAATCTCCCCAGTCGACAAGGCAAGAAAGCCAAGCCTAGCTCATCCCAGGTGGTTAAGCCTACTCCTCCCTCGTCTCAACAGCCAGTACATGTAGTTGATGTGGACTCGTCCACCCCAATTGAGACCACTCCGTCCCAGACCACTCCGTCCAAGACTGTGTCAACCCCGTCTCAGCCTTCTCGAACGGTCCCCTAAAATATTATTGAGAATGAGGACCTGGCCTGGGAACGTTTCAAGAAGGCTGTGACCGACGAAGATATAAATGTTTGTTATGATATGTCTCTTAAAGATTTTGAACACTCTGGTGTTCATGATCTTTTCAAGGTAATACTTATATCTCGTCTTGACTAAGGATTCACTTTCCTTCCTCGTCTTTCTTTTTTGTTTTTTCATTTTTTTTTTTTAACTTTTATTTGTTGTTTCTTTTTTACAGGGCATGTCAAAATTTATAGCGGCGTCTAGGCAGGCCACGGGGTTGGACAAGACGAGGATCCTGTTAGAGACGAGGGTCCAGGAGTTGAAGGTCGAGGCGAGGCAATGGGCTGAAGTGGCTGCCAATACTACGGACGAGGTGAGAGAGTTGAAGACATTGGTTGAGGAGCTGCAAACCAGTGCCGCAGAGAAGGACGCTCGTCTTGAGGCTCTGCAAAAGAAGAATGACGAGTATAGCGCTCTTCTCTCCAACGCGAAGGAAGACGCAGTGGCTGAATTTAAAGTGTCCAAACAGTATACTGATGTTTTGGACACTAATTACGCAGCAGGGTTTGAAGATTTCAGAATGGAGGCTGTGGAAAAGTTCCCTAGCATAGACTTCAGTTCCATTCTACTTAACCTGAATGCTGCTGCCACTAGTTCTCTCGTCCAGATTGGCTCCGATGACATCAATGTTGAAGACGATGCTACAACCTTGCCTCCTCAGGACGCCTCCAATGTTGCTCCCTCTACTTAAAAGATTTTCAATGTATTTCTATTTGGTCCATTTTGTGACCTTATGTAATTTCAATACATTCGCCTCGTCCAAGGTTTTAGGATGAGGTTTTAAACAATTATCTTAGTTTATTTAGCAAGGATTTTTTTTTTTTTTTGAACGTTGGATATCCACCCTTGACTCAATGAATATTATTTTCTTGTTGCATATGTATGGACGAGTTTTATTTATTTTGTTTGCTTAACTTCGTCCATCTTTTACATATATATTTGTCTACCATTTTCATTAGAATTTCAAACGTAGTTCATCTATGTGAAATGGTAACAATCAACATTACTGGTCTAAGGACCTGTTGAGAAATGATAAGAACCAGCCTTCCTCGTCCATGGACTTGGCTGATTTTTATGCTTAATGAAGTTTTAAGGCTTTTTCATTTTACTCGTCCATGGACTGGATTGTTTGAACAAAGGCTTTAGCAGGATTGAAATACAGCCATACATTTCTTTCGTCCATGGCTTAATATGCACTCATCTATGCATTCTCGCCCATGAATCAGATATGTATTGTGCTTTACTTCGTCCGTAGTATGGATGAGTATGTTTTGGGCTTTATCGCAATTAGCTTTAAGCACTGGCTTTGCTTCATCCTCTGATTTGGACGAGCATGCCTTGATGTTTTTCCCTTAGGAAAGCTTGTCATTGTATCTCTGCATTTAGAGAATTGTCTCAACTTATGTTTTTCAAACTTTTCAAGGGTAAATTCAAACAAACGTAGTATGGGAATCAGTGAATTACACAACATTATGTACATTCCACGAATATTGTTCATAACATAAGTATTGTTCATAGACGAGGCAGGCACCTTAGAGGCCAATGCCTTTATTTAAACATAAAACTATAACGCCGTCCATAAATTTAACATAATAATAAAGCCACACCAAATAATAAAATAATAAAGTTTTTAATTGCTGAGCTCGTCCAAAGTCATGCTCCCCCAGGCTGGCATTCTACTGATAGTACTTCCTCAAGTGCTCCACATTCCAAGGATGCTCCAACTTCCTCCCATCAAGGGCTTCTAAGTAATAGGTTCCTTGTCTTTTGCAGTTGACGACTCTGTAAGGGCCTTCCCAATTTGGTCCCAACTTCCCATGAGCTGGGTTCTTTGTTGCTAAGGAAACCCTTTTTAGGACGAGGTCCCCTATGTTGAATCGCCTTGGCTTTACCATTGCATCATACCGCCTAGCCATAATGTTTTTATACCTTGCCATCCTCTACTCAGCGTCCGTCCTTACCTCGTCTATTAAATCGAGGTTCAAACGTAGTTGTTCCTCATTAGCTTCGTCCTGGTAGGTTGTCACCCTATGATTGGCCACATGCACTTCCGCGGGTATAACTGCTTCAGTTCCATATGCTAGCTTAAAAGGAGTTTCTCCCGTAGGAGTTCTCACTATCGTTCTATATGTCACAGAACACCTGGAAGCTCATCTGGCCATACTCCCTTAGCCCCCTAAAGCCGAGTCTTGATTATTTTTAACAAGGATCGGTTTGCAACTTCTGCCTGGCCATTAGCTTACGGGTGGGCTGGTGAGGAGTAGTGATTTTGAATTCCAAAGTGTATGCAAAAATATTTGAAATTTGCATTGTCAAATTGTCATCCGTTGTCCGATACCAGCACCCTAGGTACTCCAAATCTGCACACAATATTTTTCCACACGAAATTCTTGACATTTTGCTGTGTGATGTTAGCCAAAGGTTCTGCTTCTACACACTTGGTAAAATAATCAATACCAACCACAAGGAATTTCATTTGCCTTATACCCAGTGGAAATGGTCCCAGAATGTCCAGTCCTCATTGCGCAAAAGGCCACGGGGCCGTCATTGGAGTCAAATACTCTGATGGTTGCCTGGGGATGTTGCTAAACCTTTGGCATTGATCGCAGATTTTGACGTAAGCCTTAGCGTCAACTTGCATATTTGGCCAATAATTTCCCGCACGGACGACTTTGTGGACGAGCGACCTGGCGCCTGAGTGATTGCCACATGCTCCTTCATGAATTTCTCTCAATATGTAGTTTGCTTCATCTGGGGCCAAACACCTGAGATAAGGCTGGGAAAAACCTCTTCGGTAGAGAATCTCGTCCATAAGAACGTACCTGGCCGCCCTTGCCCTTAGCTTTCTAGCTTTGTCTTTTTCTTCTGGGAGTCGTCCGTCTTTTAAGTACGACACAATTGGAACCATCCAATTTGCTCTATTTTCCATCTGTTGTACTTCTGGGATGTCTATACTCGGCATATACTGAATTTCATCAAACTTGTCTACGGCTTCGCTCGATGAGGCTTCTTTCACCAAGGCATTAGCTTCCATGTTCTCCTCCCTTAGGACTTGAACGAAGCTAACTTCTTCAAACTTTTTTATAAGGCGCATCACTCTGTTTAGATACTTTCTCATCATTCTTCTTTAGCCTCAAACATTCCATTCACTTGGCCTATGATCAACTGAGAATCTCCCAAGACGAGGAGTGACTTCACTTCTACAGATTTGGCCAATTCCAATCCTTTGAGAAGAGCTTCGTACTCAACTTCATTATTAGTTGTCTGGTACTGCAAACGAACTTTGTGCTTTAGTTTGTCCCCCTCTGGAGATTGCAAAACCACACCTATTCCGCCTGCGTGCAGTGTAGACGAGCCATCCACATGGACGATCCACTTGCTATTTTCCACTTCACCTTCATCATCACAACTTAAGGTAAACTCAACAATGAAATTTGCCAGAGCTTGAGCTTTTATGGCATGCCTTGGTTGGTACTTTATGTCAAACTCACTGAGCTCGATGGCCCATTGGATCAAATGTCCTGCAGCCTCTAACTTGTTCATTGCCTTCTTGAGTGGGTGATCTGTCATGACGTTGATAACATGAGCTTGAAAATAATGCCTTAGCTTTCTGGAGGCTGTTATCAACACAAAAGCCAACTTCTCCATTAATGGGTACCGTCCCTCTGCTCCCCTCAATGCTTTGCTGGTATAGTACACAGTTCTTTGTACCTTGCCCTCTTCCCTCACTAGTGCTGAACTCACTGCGTGTGGGGTGATTGCCAAATATAAGTACAATTCTTCTCCGTACACAGACGGGCTCAATAACGGGGCTTTGGTGAGATATATCTTCAAATCTTCAAAAGCTTTCTGACACTCGTCGGTCCATTCAAATGCTTTTTTAAGAACCTTAAAAAATGATAAACATTTGTCAGTAGCTTTAGAAACAAACCTATTGAGGGCGGCAACTCGTCCGATGAGGGAATGAACTTCTTTAACATTGCTCAGAGGCTTCATATCCAATATTGCTTGAATTTTGTCAGGGTTTGCTTCGATTCCTCTGTAGGAAACCATAAATCCTAGGAATTTTCCCGATGATACTCCAAAAGCACATTTGTTAGGGTTCAACTTCATATGATACTGCCTTAGTGTGTCAAATGTTTCCTGCAAATCGACTAAATGCCTCTCCTCGTCCTGAGTTTTTACCAACATATCATTTATGTATACTTCCATATTCCGCCTGATCTGTGGACGAAACATGTGATTGACTAGTCATTGGTATGTTGCCCCAACATTCTTTAAATCGAAAGGCATTACTTCATAACAAAACAGTCCCTGACTAGTGATAAAGGACGTCTTCTCTTGGTCCACTTCATCCATCCTAATTTGATTATAACCAGAGAAAGCATCAAGGAAACTAAGCAACTTGTGGCCTGCGGTGGAATCTACCAACTGATCAATACGCGGCAACAGGTAACTGTCCTTGGGACAAGCCTTGTTTAAGTCAGTGAAATCAACGCACATTCTCCATTTGCCGTTCGCCTTCTTGACCATGACCACATTGGCTAACCAGTCAGGATAGCATACCTCTCAAATAAACTTTGCCTTAATTAACTTCTGAACTTCCTCCTTAACAGCATTATCTCTCTCAGGGGCGAACCCTCTTCTTTTGTCGCACTGGCTTAGAGGAAGGGCGTACACTCAGACGGTGGGTAATGACATTAGGATTTATACCTGGCATTGTCTTCGTGACTCCAAGCAAACACATCTCTGTTTCTCTTCAAAAAAATAAATAAGGTCCTTCTTAATCTTCGCTTCCAGATCTGCTCCTACCCTGGTACACCTCTCAGGGTTATTTTCATCTAAGGGAATATCTTCCAACGCTTCTATAGGTTCTGCCACGACTTTCCTTTCTTCAATATTCATTGCTTGAATTTGCTCGTCCGTAGCCAGCATGGCTAGGTAACACTCCCTTGCTGCTAATTAATCTCCCTGTACGTGGCCTATCCCATGTTCCGTCAGAAATTTGACTGACAGGTGGTAAGTAGAAGTAACTGCCTTCCACCTGTTTAGGGTTGGCCTTCCAATTATTGCATTGTAAGATGACGAGCAATCTACTACTAGGAAATTCACATTGGTAGTCAACTGTCGTGGATATGCTCCTACCACCACTGGTAATGTAACAGTACCTACAGGCTGTACCTTTATTCCTCCAAAACCTACTAGAGGTGGGTGCACTGGACGGAGCTGATCTCGTCCGATCCTCATCTGCTGAAAGGCTGGGTAATACAGAATGTCCGCTGAACTTCCATTGTCTATCAACACTCTTCTAGTTGTGTAATCAGCAATGAGTAGGGCGATGACAATAGCGTCGTCATGTGGATGATGGATTCTCTCAGCTTCCTCATCCGTGAAAGTAATCGGTTGTTCGTCCATGGACTTCGCTCTTGGCGATCGTCTTGAAAGTTGGACGCTTTGCACTTCCTTCAAGTATGCTTTCTTCGTCTTGGATGACCGTTCTGCTAAACTTCCCCCAATGATAACTTTTATCTGGCCCAGTGGTTGTCGTGATGACTCCTGTACTTTTCCTTTTAACTTCTCATCCTTGTGATCTCGTCCAAGGAAATTTATCAACTTCCCTTGCCTTATGAGATTCTCAATTTGCTGCTTCAGATCAAACCACTCATCTGTGTCATGGCCATGGTCTTTATGAAAGCGACAGTACTTGTTCCTGTTGCGCTTGTTGGGATCTCCCTTCAATTTCTCTGGCCACTTCAGGGAAGGCTCGTCCTTGACTTGCATAAGGACCTATTCAAGTGGCATGTTCAACGGGGTATATTGCTGGTTGCGTGCCGATGGTCCTGTCTTCTTATCCCGGTCTCTTCTGTCGTCCGTCCGACCCTTCTTTGGACGAGGGCTGTGTTCTGGGTGGCGATTTGCCTCCATTTTCTCTGTCCTCTTTCTTTTCTTAGCTATAATCGCATCTTCCGCGTTCATGATGTTTTAAGCTGAATGGACGAGCTCCGCCATGGTTTGTGGCTCTTGCTCATAGAGTTTGTGGATGAACAAATTTGAATGGACTCCGTTGTGGAAGGCTGCTAACAGCAATTTGTCGTCCATCTCGTCTACTGTCAAGGCTTCCCTATTGAATCGGGTGATAAATGATCGCAAACTCTCATTTTTCCCCTGTTCTATCCTTAACAGACTGGAAGTAGAACGTCTGTGACGCTGACCCCCTATGAAGTTTTTGACAAACAACTTGCTTAATTCTTCAAAAGAACTTACTGAATTTGGGGGTAATTTGCTAAACCATACTCTAGCTGGACCCTTGAGAGTGGTAGGGAAGGCTTTACACATTATTTCATCTGGAACTCCTTGAAGATGCATAGTGGTCTTGAAGGTGGCAATGTGGTCAAAAGGATCTCGATTCCCATCGTATGAATCTAAAGAAGGCATTTTAAACTTCGGTGGCAGGGGATGGCCATTGATGGAGGCCGTAAAGGGAGAGTCAGTTCTATGAACCAAATCCTCTACTGGGTTCGCCCTCCTCATATTCTCCTTCATTTCGTCCATGGCCTTCTTCATCTGAGCCATCTCTTTCTTCAAGTCGGGTGCCCTTCGCGAAGTGGTATCCCTTGATTGACTCCCATGTTGAAAGTTCTCTCTGCCCTCTTGACTCTGAGTTTGCCCTTCTTCTTCATGCTCTCGATGTGTCTGCCTTCTTAAATTAACCTCTCTCCGTAGGTCCTGATTCTGGCGAGTAAACTCCGCCATCACAGCCGCCATAGAGTGCATATGTTGGACAGACGGGGCCTGCATATCCGATGCAGATTGGCGATCGCGATGAGGATTACTTGATGCGTCTCTACTCTGTTGAAGGCCTGGGCTAGTTGCCCTTGATCTAGTCCAAACCATTTCAACCCTTCACGAGAGAAAGAAATCGCAGAACTAAACAAGTTCAAGAGCGACAAATATTCTTTCCCACAGACGGCGCCAACTGATAATCCTGGAAAATCAGTGAGTTGAAAATCTTCGGGCTTCAACAATCTTGAAGGTTAAGTCCTGTAAAACCAAATTTAATCAGAGAAAAGACCGGTGGAGGCCGGTCTATGGTCCTCCGATGATGAAGTTAGTGGGCTGGAATAGAGAGAAAAATATTTCTAAGACTTTCTTCTTCTTCTGTAAAAGAAATCCCCCATCCCTTACCTCTACGTAGAGAAGCGTTTATATAGTGCACATGGAACGGTTATTTGCTCTGACAACCGTTCCTATTGTCGAGGAATTCACCAAAGTCGGGGGTAACTTCCATAACTTCCATGGAAGTTACTTTATCTGAACCGGTGCTTTATCACAAACAATGGAGGTTTCGGTTCATAGGTAAGGTCCAAGTTTAAGTTCAAAACATTTGGCTCGTCCGTCCTTAATTAAGGACGGACGTTCCTTGACATAAACTATGCTTGCCTCGTCCGCCCTTTGGGACGGATGAGGCCTCATCCATCCCCACCCAATTTATGATAGACAAGGCTTGATGGGTACGGACGAGGTAATATTGTTGCGCCCTTCCTTCGTTCTTTTTCCTAGGACGAACCATATGGACGATTTTGGAGGTCACATTTTTACAGCATCATCAAATTGTATACAAGAAGGATTAATACCCTCTAAGTATTATGAACATTTCTTTATCTTCCATACGTGTTGTTCTTTGCAATTAAAAAGTTACTAGGAACTCATATTACGGTATAGCCACTACTTGCTCCGTGATAGCGTTGGTCAGCCCGTTTTGTTAGCCGACGAATTGGCGTTGTTTGGGTGGTCCCGCAATGGAGTTTCCAGAGAATGTGGTCCCGATAGCAAGGATATCAGTGGTTAGTAATAAGTTCCGCCCAGTAATTATTAATTGCTTAGAAAGAGAACAAATACATTTAACAGCTCATCGTCTGTTTGCTTGTTCACACTTAGGTTAGGCATACACTAATTTGAAACATGGACTATGATGATATAGATGATGATGAAGGTTATAGCATAAGAGATATAGACAATAATTGGTCAAACAATAATATGGATTATGAAACAGATTCTGATTCTGACAGTGATATGGATGACTATAATTATAATAATAATGCAAAAAATTGGAGCCTATTAACAGGAGATAAAATCAACCGACAGACTAAGAGACACAATAATAGCTTCTTAGACATAATTAATAAAAAAATTAGAATCCTTAAAAAATGATGAAAGATCTACGATATTTACTAAAGTAGAAAGAAAGAATGATAGCATTTTGGACCTCTATGAAAAAATGAAAGTTTTAAATTCCCCTTTAGAAAATGGAAAAGAATTTGAACCCCATTATAGATCATCTTCAAAAAGTGTGATAGATAACTGGTATAATAGGCAAAAGGATAATTTGACATGTACTAATATATCAATCAGTATGATAGATAATTCAAAAGCAACTGACAGGGCTATATCTATGATATATAAAGACAAAGAAAAAGATGAACTAAAGAAAGAAACTAGTCAGATAGGAATTATGCATGAAGAAAGTAAAAGACAAAAGACTAATAACATAAAAGATGGCCCTGCTCATGAAAGAATAACACGTATGGAAGATAAAGAAATGTTTAAAAAAGGGATGGTAAAAGAGATGATAGAAAGGATGGAAAGACAGAATAGTGAAGAACTATGCAGAAAGTTAAAGACAAAAAAAGATGTAGGGAAAGTTATAAGAAAGGACATGCTAAAACCAAAAGAAAATAGTAATCTTGAAGAATCTCTACGTAGGAAACTAGATATAAATGATAAGATAGAAAAAGTCAATAATAGTCCAAAAGAAGTGGTGGAAAAGCAAAAAGAAGAAGCTAGTTCAGCACAAATTATATGTAAGAAGCTAGAAATAGAAAGAGACATAGAAAGACAAAATAGAATAATAGAAGAGGTTATATGTACAAAGCTAGAGCAAAAAGAAGAAATAAAAAGAGATAGAGAAATAGTTAACAAAAGTAGGAAAAATAAAAATAATAGTTTAAAAGAGGTAATTGATGAAAGACTAAAACTAATCGAGAGATCTATGGCAAATAACAGTTTGGCAAAATTAACTAAAAAGATAGAAATTTTAAATTTACCTTTAGATATAGACAAGGAAAAAGAAATAGCAGTTTTAAATAATACTGAAGTATCAGATAATGAGAATGCTGACAGACATACTAGACATATTATTTGCCATAAATGCGAAAAAGATGGACATATTAAAAAACAATGTGCTAGACAGAATAAAATTGCTAAACAAATCAGTATGTTAGAATTTGAAAAAGATACACTAAATGAATTAATGAAAATATTTAATGTTAGCCAAAAAGAGATAGATCAAGTAAAGAAAAAGGAAGAACTAAAATCAACCAACCCACTTAAAGTTAATAAAAGGAAAAGGAAACAAAAGGATATCATAATGAAATTAATAGATAATCTACCTAATCAGGACAAAAAAGGCTATTTACTAAGTCTGAAAGAATCTATAGACATACCTATTGCCTGTATTAGATGTAAGAAATATGGACACCATGTTACAGAATGTAGAAAATAAGAAAAAGCCAAAAAAGAAAAAAGATGACGTAGAATCAGTAAAACCTGTAACCATACAAGACTTAATGACAGAAGCAAAAACAATAAAACAAGAAATTAAAAATATTAGAGAAGATAATTCGTAGATATAAACAAACAGAATTTTGAAGAAATAATGAACTTGAAAGAATTTCCTAGACCCATGATAAAAACCCCTTTATTAGAAAAAGATAATTGCAATAGACAGAATTTCTTTAGTTTAATTAACAGAGTAATCTTTCAAAACTGGCATACAGAAATCACTTTAGTAATTAATAAAGAATTTTCTTTGACAAAAATTGCTTTAATAGACTCAGGTACTGACTTGAATTGTATACAGGAAAGATTAATTCAGGCAGCTACTAGATTAATTAATCATAAATTACCTAATGAGATATGTGATCTTTCTTCCAAAGTTATTTTAAATTATTTTATGGAAACAGAAAAGGAAATTAAACCTAATTTAACTAACGTACCTTTTCCTTCCATCCTACCTTTTATTCCAAAAGAAATTAGTTTTCCCTATAAGGTCACTATCTTACAGGACACTAATAAAAAAGGAATCTATAGAACTAAAAGAAGTTTGTCATTTTTAGAGACAGAAATATCACTTGTTCACCAGTTGATAGAAAAGGACATAAAAAAGGATAAACAAGACATAAAGATAGAGATTCGTCTAGAGACAAAGATTTGTTCTTATTTCCCTGTTGCTCTTCTACATAGATACCAACATATAATCCAAATAATAGTCCAACTACTCTATATGAAAAAGAATCCAAGAAAAAAGATAGAACTATGCTTATAAGTCAATATGATTGGACTGAACAAACAGATAATTTGACAGATGTACCAAATAAAATTATAATAGATAGCATTCATGCACCCTTTGTAGTAATCTCGAATACTCATGTAACAAATATTTTAATAAAAGAAGTCTTGACAGATTCCCCTTTATTAATCATTAAAGAAGATATTAATTGTGATAATTTCTTGAGTAAAGATAGATTTAACTTCTTAACAGACATAATCTATAAGTCTCTTATAGATTTTCCCCAGACTATTTTAGTAATTGATAAAAGACTTTATGGAGAAACTGTATTTCATATATTCCCACAAAATGCGATATATAGATACATGGATAGCACGGATAGAATCATGACAGATTTTGAAAATATTTTGAATTCTACTCACTTTGACAAATTCCAGTATGTCTGCTCTAATATTATTACTACTCAGCAAGGGCACAAAAGTGTACAGAAAAAAGTTTGTTTTACTATATATACTTTGAATTTTAAAAATGATTTTCTTATAAAGTACTTTAAAAGAAATTTCACATAAAGCCACTAGTGAAAGGATTTTAAAAATAAGTTTGAAAGAAACCTTGCATGAAAATGTTTATTCTCAAAATAATTTTTCAAGACATAATCCTTTTCCCCAACTCCATTTGTAGACTAATATGAGTAACAGAACTTCCCAGGCAGATAGGAAAGGAAAGGGCAAGGCACTAGTAGTGCCTAAACATTTTCGAATGCCTTCAGTAAGGATTACAGATGGGCAGGAAGGCATCTCGTTAGAGACAATATCCCTTCAGGATACGTTGCAAGCAGAAGCAATGTATTCATGTGGTGAAAATAGTGTAACTCTGCAAAAAGTGCTCCGCATTGATCTTATGTTTCAAGACGGAGAATTTACAGACCTCCCTCCTCATATTAAACTACTTCTTGATAATTTACAGGCAGCTTTTACCCTCAAACAGAAACCTTTATTCCAAAAGACCCTTCAGGCTTTGGAATTACATCTTGTTAGCACCGGGGCATTTATTGAAGCTCTCGGTTGTCAACTCCCTAGCAAGGAGGATGGAGATTTAAGCTCCACAAAGATAGAATCACAGTCTCTAAAAAGCTATCTTTTGGGAACAAGCTTTTCAAAGCTCCACCCTAAGATTCAGCAAAATACGAGACTTGCTATTAGAACTTTACTCCCTGAAATTCAACAGAATATATTAACTCATAAAGCTATAACAAGTTCTTATGACAGATGGATGCATCTTTTTAAAATATTAGTCTCTACAGCATTCATCAGAACAGGAGACATGACAGGTGATGCATGGTTATCTCATAAAGCTACATGGTATGAGAGTTTTGGAGATGCAGACAGAGTTTATGAAAGAACAGGAGACAGATATGATCCCTATCCAGGATTACTTATCAATACAGAGTCAGAGGATCCAGTAATCAGTGATCCTTTATGGTTATCTGAAATGCTACAAGCAGGGTTTATTAGCAAATTAGTTATAACTTCTGCAATTCAGATTCCCCCAAAGTCATCCAAGAAGCAGCAGCACAGATTGGAGGACTTAATTATATGAAGATGGAAATCTGGACTACACTTTCAGTTTGGGACACTAGCTATTATATGGAATCTCAGCCAACACATATTTTGGTTATTATTTATGATTGGGGTTTTATCCCTGAATACAACTAGTATTCAGGAGATACTTATTTATCACTGGATGATCCAAGTGCTCTGGCTCAAGAATGGTCTAATTTCAAGTGTAACAAGATTTATGAAATACAGAAAGATTTAGACAGAGATTTTCACTTATATGGCTACACTGACAGGATAGCTGTATATGATCCAAGACCTTCAGCAAGAAGGCTTATTAGGAAATGAAGGATTGTTAAGGATCCCAGACTGATGACAGCAAAGGATCGTGTTCCTGTTTTCCTTCTTATTTCATATTGCGCTTTATGCAATGATTACGGAGTGCTCCATGAGCATGAGCAGTATGAGGACAACACCGATCCGCTAGATTATGATAACTACGCAGATACAGATTAACAAGACAGACAGAAGGGTTTTTCCAGACAGACAATAACGATAGATCACTATTCACTAAAGACAGATTACTATTCACCAGGCATAGCAAACAGATCACTATTCACTAGCATGCCTCCTGACAGAAAGATATATGTTGCTATTCATCAGCATGCACAAAAGGAGTTCAGAAAAAGACAAAACAAATTTTAAGTTACTATTCAAGATTCGACCAACAGATTAACTTGAGTTTACTTTACTTAACTCAAGTTACTTTTGAAGATTCTACCGACAGATTAACTTAAGTTCACTTCACCCAACTCAGGTTACTTTTGAAGGCTTACTACGGTTTACTTCATCTATAAAAGGATAGACTCCAAAGACAAAAGACAGGTTTAAATTTCAAATCCAATTCCAAGTTTAAAGCTTAGGTCCAAGATAGCTCTCTCCTTTTCTCAGAAAGACTTTTGTAATCCTTTCTCCTGTAATCTTGTAACCCTTCCCTTTCAGACAAATATAACCTTGTAACCCTTTACAGATTTTACTTTGTAATCTTGTAACTCTTCAGACAGTGTTTTATTTTCAAGCTTGTATCAAAGACAATTTGTTTTCAAGTTTAACCAAAGACAGAAGTATTTTCAAGTAAGATTTTATAGTTTCTGTTTTCATATTCCATACTCTGTTTTAACTTATTTTGAATATATCTGTTTTGCTATTTTCTTCTGTATCATCTATTTTATCATTGTTTATGCTTCCATATCACTGCTGTGCTCTCTCCTAGGTAGTTAATATGTTGACAGACATACTAGACATATTATTTGCCATAAATGCAAAAAAGATGGACATACTAAAAAACAATGTGCTAGACAGAATAAAATTGCTAAACAAATCAATGTGTTAGAATTTTAAAAAGATACACTAAATAAATTAATGAAAATATTTAATGTTAGCCAAAAAGAGATAGATCAAGTAAAAAAAAAAGGAAGAACTAAAATCAACCAACCCACTTAAAGTTAATAAAAGGAAAAGGAAACAAAAGGATATCATAATGAAATTAATAGATAATCTACCTAATCAAGACAAAAAAGACTATTTACTAAGTCTGAAAGAATCTATAGACGTACCTATTGCCTGTATTAGATGTAAGAAATATGGACACCATGCTATAGAATGTAGAAAACAAGAAAAAGCCAAAAAAGAAAAAGACAAGCAAGAAAAGATAAAAAAGAAAAAAAGATGACGTAGAATTAGTAAAACCTGTAACCATTCGTTTTCCTTGTCTGCATCTAAAGGTAAATTTAAAATTTCTATCTTTTTAGTTAATTCTGCCAAACTATTATTTGCCATAGATCTCTCGATTAGTTTAAGTCTTTCATCAATTACCTCTTTTAAACTATTATTTTTATTTTTCCTACTTTTGTTGACTATTTCTCCATCTCTTTTTATTTCTTCTTTTTGCTCCAGCTTTGTATGTATAACCTCTTCTATTATGCTATTTTGTCTTTCTTTGTGTCTTTCTATTTCTAGCTTCTTACATATAATTTGTGCTGAACTAGCTTCTTCTTTTTGCTTTTCCACCACTTCTTTTGGACTATTATTGACTTTTTCTATCTTATCCTTTATATCTAGTTTCCTACGTAGAGATTCTTCAAGAGTACTATTTTCTTTTGGTTTTAGCATGTCCTTTCTTATAACTTTACCTACATCTTATTTTGTCTTTAACTTTCTACATAGTTCTTCACTATTCTGTCTTTCCATCCTTTCTATCATCTCTTTTACCATCCCTTTTTTAAACATTTCTTTATCTTCCATACGTGTTATTCTTTCATGAGCAGGGCCATCTTTCATGTTATTAGTCTTTTGTCTTTTACTTTCTTCATGCATAATTTCTATCTGACTAGTTTCTTTCTTTAGTTCATCTTTTTCTTTGTCTTTATATATTATAGATATAGCTTTGTCAGTTGCTTTTGAATTATCTATCATACTTATTGATATATCAGTACGTGTCGAATTATCCTTTTGTCTATTATACCTGTTATCTATCACACTTTTTGAAGATGATCTATAATGGGGTTCAAATTCTTTTCCATTTTCTAAAGGTGAATTTAAAACTTTCATTTTTTCATAGAGGTCCAAAAAGCTATCATTCTTTCTTTCTACTTTAGTAAATATCGTAGATCTTTCATCATTTTTTAAGGATTCTAATTTTTTATTAATTATGTCTAAGAAGCTATTATTGTGTCTATTAGTCTGTCGGTTGATTTTATCTCCTGTTAATAGACTCCAATTTTTTGCATTATTATTATAATTATAATTATAGTCATCCATATCACTGTCAGAATCAGAATCTGCTTCATAATCCATATTACTGTTTGACCAATTATTGTCTATATCTCTTATGCTATAACTTTCATCATAATCTATATCATCATAGTCCATGTTTCAAATTAGTGTGTGCCTAACCTAAGTGTGAACAAGCAAACAGATGATGAGCTGATAAGTGTATTTGTCCTCTTTCTATGCAATTAATAATTACTAGCGGAACTTATTACTAACCACTGATATCCTTGCTATCGGGACCAGCTCCTCAGGAAACTCCATTGCGGGACCACCCAAACAACGCCAGTTCGTCGGCTAACAAAACGGGCTGACCAACATGAATACTATGGTTTGCCAATGAGTGCAAGGCTAACCACCACTATCAAGGAGCAAGTAGTGGCTATACAGTAATATGAGTTCCTAGTAACTTCTTAATTGCAAAGAAATAAAACTCATACATCTACCATCCATAGCTCTGATACCATTAACTACCCAGGATCAACAGTAATATGGAAGCATAAACAATGATAAAATAGATGATAAAGAAGAAAATAGCAAAACAGATATATTCAAAATAAGTTAAAACAGAGTATAGAATATGAAAACAGAAACTATAAATCTTACTTGAAAATACTTCTGTCTTTGATTAAACTTGAAAACAAACACAGCAGTAACAAGAAAGCATAAACAATGATAAAATAGATGATAAAGAAGAAAATAGCAAAATAGATATATTCAAAAAATAAGTTAAAACAGAGTATGGAATATGAAAACAAAAACTATAAAATCTTACTTGAAAATACTTCTGTCTTTGATTAAACTGAAAACTGCTACTTTGATACAAACTTTGAAAATAAACATTGTCTGAAGAGTTACAAGATTACATATCAAATTTAGAAAATATGGTTGCTTCATGAAGTCTGTCAAGTAAATCTTTCTTATTAGGAATAGGATATCTTATCCATTGTAATGCTGTATTTAAAGGTTTATAATTTATAACTAATCTTGGAACTCCTCGTTCCAATTCTGCCTGTTTGTTAACATAAAAAGCAGCTTAGCTCCAAGGAGACTTGCTTTTTCTAATTAAACCCTTATTTAAAAGATCTTCAATTTCTTTTTTACAGTGTTCTAGTAATTCATTATTCATCTGTATTGGTCTAGCCTTAGTAGGTATCTGTCTTTCATTGAAGTCTTTTTCATAAGGTAATTGTACTATATGTTGACGCCTATGCCAAAAGGCAGTGGGGAGATTAGAACAAATTTCTGCCTAAATTTGTTGTCTGGATGATTTTATTTTATGATGTAGTATAGGGTCTGTTAATTGATCAGTAATTCTTTTGTATATTATATCTGTCTTTAAAGAAAAATTAAAGTATTAACTGCATCTTATGAAGGATGTCTATCTGTCATAATAACACTTCCATCTGTTTCTCTTTTAACTGCTATTAATATTTCATTTCTGTCATCATTATTTAAATAATGATCCCACCAGCCTTTCAATTGGCCAATAAAACCAGTGACAATTAAATGAGCTATTTGGTGATCCTGTTTTCCATGATTTTTATAAACATTAGTAAGCAAAGTCGTTTCATGTAAAAGGTTTATTATTTCATATTCTGACATTCCATCAATATTCCATTCACAAATTAAATCTGGGGAGTAAGATGAATTAACATAAGTATGTCTTTCTTCAAATTGTAGATCAGGGGGAGTAGGTTTAGGATACCAATTCTTTTTAGGATATAATTCTTCAATTCTTCCTTTTTTGCGATCTTGCGATGAAGATGCTAAAGTTAATTTATTAATCTGTAATTCGTCTACAAATTGTGATTCTAGATTTTCTACATCCAATAAGTCTGTCAAATCTGTCAATTGATTATCTTCTGATTCTTCATCCTCTGAAGAGTCAGTCCGTCCTAACGTTATAATATTCTTATTTTTTTAATGGCTCCATGTTCTTTAATGATTCTAGTTTCATTAAATCTAGTTTTTTATTTATTTCATTAAGTAAATTATCAGTTTTTTCTGTCTTAGGCCTCTTCAAAGGTACTCTAAGGTGAGGAGGTATTTCATTAGGGATAAATAAAGGGGTTTATTTTCAAAGTTTGTATCAAGGTAGCAGTTTTCAGTTTAATCAAAGATAGAAGTATTTTCAAGTAAAATTTTATAGTTTCTGTTTTCATATTCCATACTCTGTTTTAACTTATTTTTGAATATATCTATTTTGCTATTTTCTTCTTTATCATCTATTTTATCATTGTTTATGCTTCCATATTACTGCTGTGCTCTCTCCTGGGTAGTTAATGGTATCACAGCCATGGCTGGTAGATGTATAAGCTTTATTTCTTCGCAATTAAGAAGTTACTAGGAACTCATATTACTGTATAACCACTACTTGCTCCTTGATAGCGTTGGTCAACCTCGCACTAGTTGGCAAACCTTAGTATTCGCGTTGGTTAGCCCATTTTGTTAGCCAACGAACTGGCGTTGTTTGAGTGGTCCCGCAATGGAGTTTCCCGAGGAGGTGGTCCCGATAGCAAAGATATCAATGGTTAGTAATAAGTTCCGCCAATAATTATTAATTGCTTAGAAGTAGAATGAATATATTTAGTCGCTCATCATCTGTTGCTAGGACACACTTAGGACAGGCACACACTAATTTGAACATGGAAAATGATAAGATAGTCAATTCGGAGGAATATAGCATGCAAGATATAGACAAAAATCTGTTAGAATGGAATAAATGGAATATACCAACAGAAAGAATTGATAAAATCTACGGACAGACTACTTTTTCTAAATTATCCTTTTTGACAGATTACACTATAAAAACTATGGAAAGAACTTACTCTTTATTTAATCAATATGAAACAATTCAGTTATTTTCAATAGACTCAATCGACAGACATAAAGAAAAATATGCATTTTTACATGTTGGTTTAGTACAGGTAGCTGTAAAACCATTAACAAGAGAAGCTTTAAATGCAAGTATTTTACTTTGTTTAAAAGGTGACAGACATTTAAGATTTAATGATTCACTCCTAGGAATGATGGAAACTAGCCTACATAATGGATCAGTATATTTTAATTGTTATCCTAATTTTGCTTTAAGCTTAACTGACAGAAATATTATGGATGCTTTAACTTTGAATAATAAGACAAATGGTTATTATATGAAAGAAGGCTCAGAACCTTTAGCTATTATTTATAGGATTTATTATAAACTCATGAAAACCACTATAAATCCCCAATCTATGGTTGAACCCTCGCAAAAGGCCATACTCTCCTTCTTCAAGCCTCAACAGCAAACAGTAGACTTCGTGTACCCCGAATGAATACAGTGGAAAGATATAACCCTTCCTGAAAATGGAAACTTGAGGCCNTAATCTTAAATGTCTGTCATCTCTTAAACAAAGTAAAATACTTGCATTTAAGGCTTCTCTTGTTAATGGTTTAATGGTTACTTGAACCAAACCAACATGTAAAAATGCATATTTTTCTTTATGTCTATCGATTGAGTCTATTGAGAATAACTGAATTGTTTCATATTCATTGAATAAAGAGTAAGTTCTTTCCACAGTTTTTATAGTATAAGATGTCAAGAAGGATAATTTAGAAAAAGAAGTTTGTTTGTAGATTTTATTAGTTTTTTCTGTTGGTATATTCCATTTATTCCATTCTAACAAATTTTTGTCTATATCTTGCATGCTATATTCCTCCGAATTGACTATCTTATCATTTTCGATGTTCAAATTAGTGTGTGCCTGACCTAAGTGTGTCCTAGCAATAGATGATGAGCGACTAAATATATTCATTCTACTTCTAAGCAATTAATAATTACTGGCGGAACAATTACTAACCACTGATATCCTTGCTATCGGGACCACCTCCTTGGGAAACTTCATTGCGGGACCACCCAAACAATGCCAGTTCGTCAGCTAACAAAACGGGCTGACCAACGTGACGCTATGGTTTGCCAACGAGTGTGAGGCTGACCAACGCTATCAAGGAGCAAGTTGTGGCTATATAGTAATATGAGTTCCTAGTAACTTCTTATTTGCAAAGAAATAAAACTCATACATCTACCATCCATGACTTTGATATCATTAACTACCCAGGAGAGAGCACAGCAGTAATATGGAATTTGGTCAGATATGGGTTCATGGAATTTTTGTAGCCAAGAACAATTTGTGGACTTTGGATCAAGGAAAAAATGTGGAGCTTTACGCAATGACGGTTTGGTCGATCTGGACGTAGAGGAATCAGGTCTGGCTTCTCCAACCTGCTTGTGTGCTTCATTAGCTGGCTCAGCTTTCGTCAGATCGGTGTAATGAGCTCTTAGCCATTATTCCCAGTCCTCCAGGCCGTCAGCCTCATATTCGTGATACTTGGTGACATCTCTGGAGTGATTGGATGAAGATTAACTTCGATGGAGCCACTTTCTCTGCTGAAAACAAGTCTGGGATTGGTGTTGTGATCAGAGATAGCTCAGGTTTGGTTATTGCTTCATGCTCCAAGCTACTGCCCCAAGCCTCTCATGCTAGTGAAGTTGAAGCCTTAGTTGCTGTGCAGGCTCTTGTTTTTGCCCAATAGGTTGGTGTTTCTAAAGATATTCTGGAAGGTGATTCGGCAATGCTTATAAAGGCGTTAACTTGTGCTGAAGTCTTCCTAGCCTCATATGTTCCTTTGACTGTGTGAATAGAGGATGTTCCACTACAATATGTTTCAATACTTCAGGCTAATTTAGCTTCTTTTTTTTTTTTTAATCTAAGGTCTTTGTTTCTTTTTTTTTTTTTTTTTCTTTTTTTTTTTTAAAAAAAAGGATGAAGAAGAAGAAGAAGAAGAAGAAGAAAAAGGTATAAGCTATTGTACTCAACAGGATTTATGCATCTTCTTCCATTGATATGGTCCATATGGACCACACATACCATTAAAGCCGTTTTAATGGCCACCTTTCACAGTACTGCTCTTAGAGAAACCCTAACGTGTAAGTCATCTAAGATGGAGCTACACTTTAGCAAAGGCACTTTCTTGTTTTTATGATTAAATTGATGATTTACTTTGTAGCAGAGATGTACCTCTCTCCTTCCTGTGCACGTAAATGCGTAAGGACTGTAGCCATTTTCTTAATTTGTGGATTAATTGCCTTTGGGAGTTTTTTTTTTTTTTTTTTTTTTTTAATTTAAAATCCTGGATTTGTAGACGTTAGTTTCATAAAAACTTATCCACGGAGAATACTAATTTGATACGAGTATAATTTTTCAAGTAAGATAAGGGCCACTATTACTAGGGTACGTAGGGTGGCTAGTGGCCCAGTGGGTTGATTCTGTATCAAAATTTGCTTGCACGAAGTTTTCCCAATTTGTTCTCGTACTCTACTCAAATTTAAAACCCTTTCTTAAATCCAATCGATGTTTACATAACATCAAAGATTGTGATAGAAAGCTAATAATTAAATGGATAATAACATAACCCGAGAAATGAGGATACTACAATTGTTTTTAAAATTAGGACACCACATGGTAGTCATTTACTACTATTTTAGGTGCACTTCATATATTTTAGGCATATTTTGAATATATCTTATGGTTTTTAGACTTGGAATGTTTAATAAACCAAAAAAGGGAGAGGTTCAAGGTTTTTGAGGTCGGATCAAGTTCGAATCGAGATTGAACCGTAATTAAGTCATAATTAATTTAATAATTATTTAAAATATAAATAAATATATTAAATTAGTACAAATATTAAAAAAATTAACTAAAATAGTGCAGTTAAATGTAGAGATCTATTATTCCTTTATAGAAAAAAAAGAGATCTATCTTTCAAATGTATTTTTTATATCATAACTTTCAAAAATATCAAATCCTAGTATTTTTATGTTGATTAGTTAAACTTGTGATAATATCTAATAATATAATAATTAGAATAAAAATATATATAAAATGGCATTTGTGTAATTGTGTTGCATGTTCACAATGTGGCACTTATGAAATTATGAATGCATTAATTTTTCTTATTTTTAAAGTGATGAACGGATGATATTTGTATTGCATATCTACAACGTGGCACACTAGGAATATAAGAATCAATTACTTTCTTTAAAATAAAAAGCAAAAAAAAAAAAAAGTTAAAAACTTCAACAACTAGTAAAGCAAAACGTGGCAACTCCAATAAATTCTCCCACCGACCCCACCTACTACCCCACTTGACCACTTCTCCTTCTTTCCCTTTGGATGCTGAAGCCATATTTCATTATTTAGTCATTCTCCTTTTTGTTCTTCTGTCTTGAGCTCTCTATCTCTCTTTCCAGCAAATTTGAAGATTGTGAATTAGTGAAGCTTAAGCATCTCCAAAAAGTATCAGATCTCCTTCTGATCTTAGTTCTTCGTCGTGTTCTTTCATTTCCTTTTCACTTCTTCTAGATCTGTTCATAACTTCATATCGGTGTACTGGCCAAAATTTATTGGAAAAGCTGAAACAAAAAGAAACTGTCTGAATCGCAAAAATCGGTCATGGTTCTAAGAACCGTACGATCTGACCACGGTTCGAATAGTTTCATACTTTTTTCGCATAAAGAGGTTCTTAGAGCTAAAAGAACTGCAATAGTGAGAAGTTCACGGTTAACTGAGTCGGATCGTACGGTCTGGTCTGGGTCTGAGAACCTTAATATATCTTTATAACTATATATAAATACAACTAAAATTGTAATAAATGACTACCATGTGATGTCCTACCTTTTATATATATATATATATAAATGAACTATTTTTTTGCTATATATATATATATATAACTATAAAACTTTTTTGGTACTATTGTTGGAAAAATTGGTTATGCATCTCATACAAAAACCCATAGCAGAAGCAACACAAGGATCTACTTCATTCATGTGAGATAATATGGAATATCTAGAATTTTAGAAACAATGAATAAAAAGGCGTACCTTGATGCAGTAAAATTCAAAACAAAAAAAGTTCGAACTTGGGAAGACCTTCAATCTTCACCCCAATTTCACATATGCCCACGATGTGTGGTCTCTCAATCAATTATGTATGCACTTGTTCAATAGAGAATGAATTTAGAGAAAAATGTATTTTTCTCTTTCAATCGTACGTACGTTTTTTTTTTTTTTTTTTTTAACTGTCAAAAGCAGTTACTTTATTTAATAACTTTTATTAAATAAACAACTGATTATCTAATTGGGCTAGCCTTTTGGGCCAGCCCATTTGGGTTTTAGTGTGTAGCTTGGGATGGGACCAAAGGGACAAATAAAGTTCTAGCACCAATGGGTTTCGGGCTTATCTGTCAACTCTTGACAAGCCCATAGATATAATTGCACTCTAAGCTTTATTAATAAAATTAAATCCCAAGACTTTATTATCTAAAAAATTAACCCCTTCATGAAAATATTTGTAGTAATACAAAGTCATTATATATAACTGCTACTTTGAAAATTACTACCTCTTGATCCTTGAATACCCAGTTAAATCCTTTAAGTTATTCATATATATTTCTGAAATCAAATTTCATAAAATATCAACTTTCGTAACTCTTTACTAAAGTGGTTAGGTCTAACACTTTGAATAACTAAACTCATTGAACTTATCTTAGGGGAATATTTTATATCTCTACAAAGAGACTATGAATTCCATCTTGAGAATATGTGTTCCTTTAGCACTATATGTGGCTGCCCAACATACTGAGGTTTTGACCGTTAGATTAGATCTCACTCTTGATATATCAAAGCAACCCACATTTCATAATCAGGTTCACTACCCTCTCAGGATTGAGAGTTTATGTAAATTAAAGTTGTGAGATTTATTATTCAGTTGATAGTTATTAATAGAATAATTAATCTCACAACAGTCTAGTTTAATATGTCTTATACACTTAAGAAATATCAACATATCAACTAGAAGTCTCCACTTCCATGATCAAGACAAACCAACTTAGTTGACATACTATGCATCTCAAGGACTATATGATAATGTCCAAATATTCATGCTATCATTATTTTAGATAATAAAACAACTTCATTATTTATAGCATAATGTCACACATAATATGAACATAGCATCATACAATAGGATTTTAGGGCACCAATCCTAACAATCTCCCACTTGCCCTTAAAGACTATTGCGTACCAATCTAACTCCCATTCCCTCTAGGTGTAACTAAGAGGTCCTCTGGGGCATGGCTTTAGTAAAGGGATCTGCTAGATTATTTGCACCATCAATCTTTGCTACAACCACATCTCTTTCAGTCAAAATGTCTCGAATAATATGATACTTTCTTTCTATGTGCTTTCCTTTCTTGCGATTCCTTGGATCCTTGGATTTTGCAATTGCTCCACTATTGTCACAAAACGATGTGATTGGAACTTGTTCCATTCCCATAACACCAAGATAAGAATTGAATTTCTTGAGCCAAAAAATGTCCTTTGCTACTTCACAAGCAGCAACATATTCAACTTCCATGGTGGTATTAGCAATACAAGATTGTTTAACATTCCACCAACTAATGGCTCTACCTCCCAAGGAACACATAACCTGAATTGGACTTTCTAAAATGAAGATCTGATTGAAAATCAAAATCTATGTAGCCAATAGGTATCAAATCCTCACAATAGTAAACAAGCATATAATCCTTCATTCTCCTTAGATACTTGAGAATATGCTTTACAGCCTCCCAATGTTTTGGTCCTAGATTTAATTGATATCGGCTAACCATGCCAACTGAATAACAAATATTTGGCCTAGTACATAGGATGGCATACATGAGACTTCCCATTGCTGAAGCGTAGGGAATTTGTCTCATCATCCTTTCCTCTTCAGAAGTCTTGGGCCTTTGGTCATCAGACAAAGGAACTCTATGCCTGAAAGGAAGTAATCCTTTCTTGGAGTTTTGCATGCTAAACCTTGCTAGAATCTTATCTATATATTTAGCTTGAGATAAGCCTAACATCCTATTCTTTTGATCTTGCCAAAGCTTGATCCCTAGGATATAGCTTGCGTCACCCAAGTCCTTCATATCAAATTGGCTTGACAACCAAATCTTGACTGATGACATTAGCCCTACATTATTCCCAATGAGTAGGATGTCATCAACATAAAGCACTATGAAAATTACTACATTGTCTTGATATCTCTTGCACACACATGGTTCATCAAGATTTTGTTCAAAACCAAATGATTTTATTGCTTGATCAAACCCAATGTTCCATGACCTAGATGCTTGCTTAAGTCTATAAATGGACCTTTTCCATTTGCATTCCATATGCTCTTGGTTCTTTGCTATGAATCCTTCTAGTTGCTTTATATAAATTTATTCTTCAAGATTCCCATTTAGAAAAGCAATCTTGACATCCATTTGCCAAATTTCAAAATTAAAATGAGCAGGAATGGATAAGAGAATTCTGATAGATTTAAGCATGGTTACTGGCGAAAAAGTTTCTTCATAATCAATGCCTTCCTTTTGTGTATACCCTTTCGCTACTAGTCTTTCCTTGAAGGTTTCAACCTTTCCATCTACCCCTCTCTTCCTCTTGTAGACCCATTTGCAAACAACAAGTTTAATGCCATTAGGTGCCTCTACAAGATCCCAAACTTGATTGGAATACATAGAATCCAATTTAGATTTCATAGCTTTGACCCAATGATATGCATCTATATCTTTTATTGCCTCTTCATAAGTGTAAGGATCAAATTTAGGCCCTTCTGAAATAGTTTCAAAAGTTTCTCCTAGAAGTGTAAATCTTACGGGTGGCCTAATACTCCTCCTACTACGACGAGGTTCTAGTGTACTAGTCATCTCATGAGTAGTGTCATGTGGTGAATCTAATACAACCACATCATCCCTAGTTTCATCCATTGATTGATCGATTACAGGTTCATTCATTTTAGTCAAGATAACTCTACTTCTAGGAGTAAAATTATTCGTATAGTCATTTTCCAAAAATTTGGTATTGGTACTAACAAACACTTTGTTATCATTACGACTATAAAAAAAATAACCCCTAGTTCCTTTTGGATAACCTACAAACAAACACACTACTAATTTTGGTTCCAATTTATCAAGCTTCCCTTTCAGCATATGTCTTGGACAACCCCAAATGTGGAGGTATCTCATACTAGGCTTATGCCCACTCGACAATTCCATGAGTGTTTTGGGAACAGATTTTGATGAAACTAAATTTAAGAGGTGCATTGCTATTCCTAAGGCATATCCCCAAAATGAAATAGGCAAAGTTGAATAACTCATCATGGACCTTACCATTTCTAAAAGAGTCCTATTCCTTCATTCTGCCATACCATTTTGTTAGGGAGTTGTATGTGTAGTCAATTGGGATATAATCCCATTTTCAGTTAAGTAATCCTTAAAATCCCCAAGAAAGTATTCACCATCACAATCAGATCGAATGGCCTTTATGTGTTTACCTAATTGATTTTCTACTTCAGCCTTAAACTCTTTGAACTTTTCAAAAATTTCAGACTTCTGTTTCATCAGGTACACATAAACAAATCTAGACCAATCATTTGTAAAAGTAATGAAATACTCATATCCTCTTCTTGCTTGGGTTGACATGGGACCACATACAACTGAATGTACTAGCTCTAGTAGTTCATTGGCTCTACACCCTTTTGCATTGAAAGGTCTTTTTATCATTTTACCTTCCAAACAAGATTAGTAAACTAGGAATTCATCAAAGTCCAATTTTTCTATAAACCCATCTTTCACCAGTCTTTGAATCCTATTTGGATTAATATGACCCAAACGCAAATGCTAAAGATATGCATCACTAGTAGAAGGAAACTTTCTCTTTAATGATTTTACATGTGAATTACCATCTAATTCAGAATTGTACAATTCATGCTTACCAGGAGTTAAAATATAAAGACCATCAACAATCTTGCCAGAACAGATAAACACTTTGTCTTCTTAATTACAACACTATCTTTGAAGATAACACAATAGCCAAGTCTACCTAAATAAGTTGTAGAAATCAAATTCCTATGAACATTAGTTACATTTAAATAGTCTTCTAATATTAAAACCTTAGAACTAAAGCACAAATTATACACCTCAAATGCTACAACTGGAATTTTGCTCCCATCAGTCAAAGTAAGAAACATTTCCCCTTCATTCAGCCTTCTGGTCTCCTAGAACCCTTACAGAACATTGTAGATATGATTAGTACATCTTGAATCCACACACCAGGAATCTGTGGGATTTTGTACTAAAAAAGTTTCAAGAAGGAATGATCTTATCATAACTTTGTTCTTGGCAGCTAAGAATTTTGGACAGTTCCTCTTCCAATGACCTTTCTCACCACAATGGAAACATTTTCCTTTGATGTGGTCCTTTGCTTTCTTCTTTCCCTTATTGGAAACTCCTAAGGTAACTTGCTTACCTTGTTGTTTGTGAAATTCTTCTTCTTCCAACCACCCTTGCCTTTCGACTTAGGCTTAGAATATCAATATCGGCTTTCACAAGGATGCCTTCCACTGCCAAAAATTCATTCATCAGTTTAGACAAAGTACAAATCTTTTTGTTCATATTATAATTAAGTCTGAATTCTTTGAATGACTTTGGCAGGGATTGGAGTATCATATCCATTTAGGATTCTCCATCAATGTCGGCACCTAAAACCTCCAATGTATTTAGATAAGAGATCATTTTAAGGAATGTTCTCTAACTAGAGTCCCTTGAGCCATCTTGGTATTCAGAAGAAGCATCATAGTATCTTGCCTAGCAAAACGACCTTGCTCACCAAACATCTCCTTCAAACTAAAAATTATGTCTGAAGCTAGTTCCACATCCTGCATTTGATGTTGTAGAACATTTGAAATAGATGCTAGGATTAGCACTTACCCACCTCATAAGATTTTCGCTAATGATAATATCGTTGCCACTCCTCAAAAGAAGCATCTAATGCAGGAAAGTCTTGGCATGGTTCACTAAGCCCAAATTTGTGCTCTTCAGTAATAAGAACAATGTCTAAATTCCTTTTCCAGTCAACATAGTTAGGTCCAGTCAGCTTGTTTTGGTTAAGAATAGCAATAAGTGGGCTAAAAGGTGCCATGATTAAATCTGAAAATAATAAACATGGATACAATAAGTAAACTATACATTATCAATTTAGCATATAAGCACATAGTATGGAACCTTAACAGAACCATAATATAAAAAAATATGCAATGACAACCTAATCCCATATTTAAAATTCTTTGGTAGCAAGTAAATAATAAATATTATGATTGATTGAGACCTATTCTCATTACTAGTGCTATCTTGATAACTCTTACCAAACACTAATAATATGCCGTTTTCCCTTTAGCCTTTAAGTAATAATGACATAGCTCTGTAGGGAGGTTAACATTAAACTTTGTCTAGTGTACGCCATTGTCTAGACTCTATGTGAGTCACCAAGTAACTCCCTGGTAGCGTAGTCATTCTCAATGTAAAAAAACATATCATCCATCATTAAGAAATTTAATCTGTAATACCATGAATTAAACACCATCCGTAGAGAGCAAGGCATATACGCCAAGGTCAGGTGCCTAATCACACTACTATAAACCAGCAATGGAGGCTGTGAGATTCAACCCTTGAATCTCTCTCCCACTAGAAATTTTAAAACAAAGGTTTTATTATTCTCCATCAAAAACACCTTTTGATTTTATAATTGAAGATTTATAGATCAAACATTAAGGGGTTTCAAGATTAAGATCAAGAATATTAATAATTCTAGAAACCCTTGAAAATAAAATCCTAATACCATTAGGAAAAAATTCCATTAAAGGATTTCAATTGGGAAACATAATACATTAATACTATCATTAACATAATCAATAGATTATAAATAACTTTACCAGAAAGCATAATAGCACCGATTCAAACAAATATATATATATATATATATATCTATTGATAAGGATAAAATTTTTAGTATACGCTCACCAAAGGGAAGGCATAGAATGACGTTCCAGACCAACCCGTCAGCTTTGCTTGTGTCCATCAACAAGGCAGTAGGAAGTCTACGACTTTAAGCTAACGAGGTCAATGAAGGGAGGATGGAAAGTTGACACCACTAAAGCTGACGGTTCTGACATAATCTTGACTTGACCACTACACATGAATATATAAGGAAATGTCTTGTACCCCACGCTTAGTGTTAGTCTCCTACAAGAAAAGGATTCCACAATATACGCTTATAAGGATTCCTATAAGGAAAAGACTTCTAATCCAAGGAAGAAATGTTAACCCACTATTACTATAAAAGCCCCGATACCCTCACAAACCAAGGTACACATAATTCATCCTAGCTCTGGCACTCTAGAGTTGTGAAAAGTTTTAACTTGACCTTCAGAGGGTATTTGGCTAGCACCACACGGGTGCTCTCTGTAAGGTCTTCTCCTTTTTGCATTGTGCAGATGCCGTTTCGAGCATGTGAGAACCATGTGGCTTACTGTTTATTTTTTGGCATCATCAGTTGGCACCGTTTGTGGGAAAGCGCTTCGTGAATTGTAAGCCATACTATTGCTTCCCGGACAAAGAGTTGCATGGTACTTACTCGCTCGATGGCGACCACCTACAATGTTCAAGGAGACGAACCACACCCAACTGCACTCGAGAGACAAGTGCAGACTCTCACTGTAGCTATGGAACGCTTAACTAAGCAAAACAATGATTTAGAAGAGCAACTGCGCCAAAAGAATTCAGGGCACTGCACTTAAAAGGAGGACCAAGAAGGTACCAGTGCCGAGTGAAGAGACCGAGAGGGGCCGGAAGGTAGTAACACCCCAAGTAGACCAGAGCGACAAGGCATGAGCCGTCCATCCGTCACTAATGTGGCTCTACCCCACATTGTTGTAAAGATGCAGAAGATGAAGGAACGAATGGACCTTATGATGAACGCCCTCAAAGGACAGGTGTCCAGTGACCTCAATGATCTGGTCCACCAAACCGATTCACCTTTTACCACATCTATCAACTCCTTCCCCTTACCGTAGAAGTTTCGTATGCCGCATATAGAAAGCTACAACGAAGCCAAAGACCCTCTTGATCACCTAAAGACTTTCAAGACATTGATGCACCTTCAAGGAGTAGCAGACAAAATCATGTGTAGAGCCTTACCTACAACGTTGAAGGATCCTACAAGAATTTGGTTCAGCTGGCTAATGCCTAACTCCATCAGTACTTTCAAGGAGCTAAATGCCCAGTTCACCTCGCACTTTATTGAGGGGCATAGGTATAAGAAGTCTACTACATGCTTGATGAGTATTAAGCAATGAGAGAACGACGCTGAGATCTTACATAGCCCGCTTTAACAAGGAAGTGCTCTCGATTGATGAAGCTAATGACAAAATACTTATAGCAACCTTCACAAACGGATTGCGGAAGTGTAAGTTTTTTTTTCTTTATATAAGAACGACTTGAAAGCCATGTCGGATGTACTTTACAGGGCCACCAAGTACATGAATGTTGAAGACGCGTTGCTGGCTCGTGAGGAAAAGCCTAAGAAGAGAGAGAGACAGGAAGATACGCGACAAGACAGAGGGCGGAAGATGGCAAGAATTGGAGAACAGAGGGATGATAGGCATTCTAAGCCCCTTACGTGGAGGTTCACAAGTTTTACTCTGCTAACCGCCCCAATCGACCAAGTCCTAATGCAAATCAAGGACGAAGGAGCCTTAACCTTACCCGAAAAGCTGAAGGGAGATCCCAACAAACAGTCTAGAGACAAATACTGCCATTTCCACTGTAATCACGGTCATGACATGGCTAACTACTATGACTTAAAACAGCAGATTGAAGCCCTTATCAGGCAAGGGAAATTACAAAAGTTTGTTAGCAGGGAGAGAACAAATCTGCCTTCTCAAGAACAAGCCCCCTAACAAGACTACGAGCGTCCCAAACCACCACTAGGAGACATAAGGATGATTGTGGGAAGGGCGACCACCGCCTTGTCCAAAAAGGCCTGAAAGACTTACCTTAGAATCAGTTAGCAGGCATCGTCCCGAAGATGCCACGGGTTGATAACCCAATTATTGGTTTCTCAAAAGAAGATGCTCGACATCTTTACGACCCGTATGACGACGCGCTCGTCATTAGCATCCGAGTAGGAGACTATAACACATACCGAGTTTTGGTTGGCAATGGAAATTCTGCAAACATTCTCTACTACCCAGCGTTCCAACAGATGTGGATCGACAAAGAACGTCTAGTTCCAACCAACGCTCCACTTGTTGGGTTTGGAGGAACAAAAGTATAACCCCTTAGCATGATCATATTGCTTGTAACGATTAGGGATTATCCACAGCAAATCATTAAGGATGTTACATTCCTTATTGTCGATTGCTCCCCTGCCTACAATGCCATCATAGGACGACTAACCCTTAACTCATGGAAGGCCGTAACTTCGACCTACCACCTAATAATCAAATTCCCCACTGAGTATGGAATAGGAGAATTGCGAGGAGATTAGGTAGCCGCACGTGAATGCTATATTGCGATGTTGGAGATGGATGACCATCTACAGACTATGAGCATAGAGGAATAGTGGATGGAAGCAGAACTCGTAGAGAGGCTCAAAGAAATACCCCTCAATAGCTCTAGATTAGACAAAACCACGAGGATCGGCACTCTCACCAACCCAACAGTTTGCCTAGCACTTGTAGCCTTCCTCAAAGAGAATCAACATGTGTTTGCCTGGAGTCACGAAGACATGCCAAGAATTGACCCGTCAATCATGGTACACAGGCTGAATGTGTTGCCTTCTTTTCCACCCATCCGACAGAAGAAGCGAGTGTTCACCCAAGAACAAGACCGAGCAATAGCAAAAGAAGTTAGCAAGTTACAAAAGACAGGCTTCATCAGGGAAGTATTCTATCCCTATTGGCTAGCAAACGTACTGGTGGTCAAGAAAGCCAACGGGAAATGGAGAATGTGTGTAGAATTTACGGATCTGAACAAAGCATGCCCCAAGGATAGCTACCCTCTTCCTTGAGTCGACGTACTAGTAGACTCTACAGCTCAGTACTAGCATTGAGCTTTATAGACGCCTTTTCAAGGTATAATAAGATTTGAATGGATGAAGCTGATTAAGAGAAAAATTCATTTGCTACTAACCAAGGCCTTTTTTATTACAAAGTAATGTCATTCGGCCTTAAGAATGCGGGCGCAACGTATCAAAGGCTAATGAACAAGACGTTTGCGAACTAAATCAGAATAAATGTTCAAGTCTATGTCGATGACATGTTAGTAAAAAGCCAAAGAAAAGAAGACCACTTGAAGGATCTCGAGGAAATATTCGGTACCCTTTGCTCCTACAACATGAAGCTTAATCTGAGTAAATGTGCATTTAGAGTTACGGTGGGAAAATTCCTAGGCTTTATGGTGTCTCAAAGAGGTATCAAGGCCAACCCAGACAAGATCACAACCATAGTAGAGATGGCCCTCCAGAAGAACGTGAAAAAAGTGCAGAGTTTAAACGGTAAAGTAGCTATTCTGAACAGATTCGTGTCAAGGGCGACAGATAAATGTTTACCCTTCTTTCGCACGCTAAAGAAATCTTTCGAGTAGACTACCGAATGTCAGCAAGCAGTTAAGGAGCTAAAGGCCTACCTCTCTTCCCCACCGCTGCTAAGTCCTTAGCAACCAGGGGAAGAGCTATTATTGTATTTAGCTATCTCCCCGGTAGCTGCCAGCATGGCCTTGGTCAAAGAAAAAACAAGGTTCAAAAGCCCATATACTATGCCAACCGGGCATTTCGTGGTGCAGAGGAAATGTACCCACCCATGGAAAAGCTCATTCGCTTTAGTTACGGCAGCCCGTAAACTCAAGCCATACTTCCAAGCCGACACAGTAATCGTCCTAACCAACAAGCCTTTACGGTGGGCGATGAGCAACCCCGAAGCTACTAGTCGATTGGTGCTATGGGTGATAGAATTGAGTGAGTTTGACATTCAGTACCACCTAGCATTGCCATCAAGGGGCAAGTCATCGCCGACTTCATAGCAAAATTCACCAACGGGGAAGACAAGGGGCAGATGAATGTCCGTAGTGGAGAATACATATAGATGGGTCAACCAACAGGTAGGCTGGGGTTGTAGGTGTTATTCTTCTCTCTCTTGAAGGAGACTAGATCGAATGTATGGTCTGCCTCGATTTCCCTACCACCAACAATGAAGCGGAGTACGAAGCTTTAGTGGCAAGGCTTGATCTCGCCGAAGCAACAGGAGCTGCAAGCGTGGTCATTTACTACGACTCTTAGGTTGTCACTAACCAAATAAATGGGGATTACAAATACTGAGGCGAAAGAATGAAGATATATCTGGACCAAGTAAGGAGAAGGGTAGACGTGCTAAAAGCCAAATTATCCAAATCCTCAGAGCAGAAAATGAGCAAGTCGACCGCCTTGCCAAAGCCGCTTTAGCCGAACATATAACTACCCTTGACAATGTACTCTCTTTTGTTCAGCTTTCTCCACTAATAGATTATGTCGATGTGCAGGAGATAGGTTCTAAAAGCAATTGGACCACACCGTTAGTCTCTTACTTGAAAAATGGCATCTTACAAGACGGAAGGGAGGTCACAAGAAAGCTGAAGGTCCGAGCAGCGAGATTCATCTTGATGAATGACGTCTTATATAAGAGAGGCTTCTCCCACCCGTACCTAAGATGTTTGGGTCCTGAAGAAGTGGACTACATCATAAGAGAAGTCCCCGAAGGGATCTGCAAAAATCACTCAAGGTCACAATCATTGGCACACAAGTTGATTCGAGCAAGGTACTACTGGCCCACCATGTAGAAGGATGCCCAGAATTATGTCAAAGCCTGCAACAAGTGTCAAGCATTCAGCGATGTCATCAGACAGCCGCTCGAAGAGTTGACCCCTATGACAGTTCCGTGGCCATTTACTCAGTAGGGGTTAAACATCATGGGGTCGTTCCCAACAGCGGTGCGATAGTCAAAGTTCCTAATAGTGGGCATAGATTACTTCACAAAATGGGTGGAAGCTAAAGCTTTAGCCACCATTACGGAGAAGAACGTAAGAAGCTTCATCCAAAAATCCAGGGACAGAACTATGCATAAGAAGAAGGGGCCTGTGCCCCCCCCCCCCCATACAGCCAAGGAAGTGAGCTTACCCAGGTAAGATTAGAAAATTTGACACCCCCAAGTCCTCCGTCCCTAGCTGAGTACAAGGATCTATGTCCGTCGACTTTATAAGGGACTTTACTTCCTCGACAGCATAATCCTTATGAGTGAGCAAGCAATGGGGCCCCTCAATGACAGGACCAGAAAAAGTCATCCCCTACGCCACAGCTAGACTTAGGGGTTGACTTCTTATTAGGATGCGCAACCCCAGGAGTGACGGCTATCTTTTTAGGGGACAGTCACCCTTCTTGTCAGCCTTACTTTTGGCTGAACCCTTAGAAATGGCCTTGGAGGCTGACCAGGACGCCCCATCCTTCCTTTAGCTTTCCTTTCTTCTTCCTTTTCGTGGGCAGTGGATGCCCTCACCCTTTGTTTAGCAGCCTCCATTTCTGCAAAAAACAATAGACGTACATTAGAAAAGTCGACGAACATCGTCTTAATGTCTTCATCTTATNCAACTCCCGAGTCCGGCACAGAGATTTTTAGATTGGAGATCTTGTTCTAAGGAAGGTTATGGGTGCCACTAAAGACCTTGCCCAAGGGACGCTCAGCCCCAACTGGGAAGGACCCTACCAAGTCACTTCATGGCAGAGGAAAGACACCTACCACCTAGAGACATTGGACAGACAGAAACTACACCATCCATGGAACGCTGAGCATCTACGAAAGTACTACCAGTAGAGAGGATGGCATGAAGAGTAGCCCCCTTTTGTTTTTAGATTACCTTAATTAAATTCAGTTATACTTAGTTTTTCTATTTATTTTAGTTTTGCTACAATAACTCTTTTGGAGCCCAAAGTGTAGGTCTTCTTCTTTTAGAGAACTACTTTTTCTACGGATGCATGGTTTATCATAATAAGAGGAGTTTATTCAAATATAGCTAAAGTTCATCTACAGAAAAGTGTCCATAAAGTAGACAACTTTATCCCAGGAGGATGAAATAGTATCGTCCACAAAGTGGACGAGCTTACTATTATTGTCCCTAAAGTGGACAACTCCATCCTAGACGGATGAAATAGTACCAAGTCCACAAAGTGGACAAGCTTATTATTATTGTCCCTAAAGTGGATGACTTCACCCTAGAGGGATGAAATATTACCAAGTCCACAAAGTGGACGAGCTTATTATTACTGTCCATAAAGTGGACGGATTTATTAAAGTCCATAAAACGGACAACTTCATCCCAAAAGGATGAAATATTATCAAGTCTATAAAGTGAACGAATTTATTATGTACATAAAGTAGACAAGTTCAATAAAGAGTCCACAAAAGAGACAAACTAAAGTCCATAAAGTGGATGGGTTCGTTGGTTCACAAAGTAAAAGAATCCATTACTTATTAAAGTAGAAAAGGCCATTGAAGCTAACGACTTCATGAAAATACCATTGCTTAATAGTAGATAAGTTTCCCAAGTCAGACGTCCTTGAAAGTTGACGAGGCTATAAAATAGACAGGTCCATAATAAATCATGAAAGTTGACAAACCTAACTAAGCTGACGGGCTCAGTAAAATAGAAACGAAGTCTACCAAGTAGACATCCTTAGGTGGATAAGACTATCGTGTAAGGCAGACGGGTTCGTATTTGACATGAAAATAGCAAACAAGTATACAAGTATCAACTAGTAGAAAACTAGACGATGTTAAAGACAACGGACATAAGATATTGTATATAAAATAAAGTCAACAAATAAAGCCCAAGAAACATTAGGGCATTTAAACATTGTTTGAAAATTAGAAAGAAAATACACCAGTCACAAAAATAAACTAAGTCTAAGCCTAGGCAGCAAGAGCGTCATTAAGGGTCTCGGCATCTTTTTTCTGAATAGGATGGTCCTTTATGTATAAGAGCTTGATGGATGGATTGGAAGTAGAGACGGGAGGATTTGTAGTAGGATGAGCTAAAATGACACCATCATCTTTGAGAGGAGGGTCCAACTCTGTGAAATCGTCATCTTCATCAACGACGATGTCGCGCAGGTGTCGTCGATATAGGATCATCCATAGAAATCCCGGATAGGTCTAACTCTGGGAAGGCTAACGTGACTTGCTTGAGCAATCGTCAAAACTAGTGCCATAATATTCAGCACAGGAATCAATGAATGATTGCGACGCCTTGAATTCCTGAACAGTGTCAGTCCCAACTTTCTCCACCTACTGGTGCAAGGTCGTCAGCTCTTCCTCTAGCTTTGCCTTCTGACAACCTACTTCTTCCAACTTCTCCCTTGTCTCCTTTAACTCAAGGTTCAAGGTATGGAAGGCCTCCTTATACTGCTCCTACTGGTCCATTAAGTTAGTATTGTGCTTCCTAACCCAAATGACGACACCCTCCTTGGCCAGACATCGGTCCTGAAGCGCCTTAACACGTACCAAGGCCTAAAAAAGGATACAGTCGTTAGTCCATGAACAAGAAAAAGATGAGATAAAGCCAGCCAAGGAAGTGAGCTTACCCAGGTAAGATTAGAAAAATTTGACACCCCCAAGTCCTCCGTCCCTAGCTGAGTACAAGGATCTATGTCCGTCGACTTTATAAGGGACTTTACTTCCTCGACAGCATAATCCTTATGAGTGAGCAAGCAATGGGGCCCCTCAATGACAGGACCAGAAAAAGTCATCCCCTACGCCACAGCTAGACTTAGGGGTTGACTTCTTATTAGGATGCGCAACCCCAGGAGTGACGGCTATCTTTTTAGGGGGACAGTCACCCTTCTTGTCAGCCTTACTTTTGGCTGAACCCTTAGAAATGGCCTTGGAGGCTGACCAGGACGCCCCATCCTTCCCTTTAGCTTTCCTTTCTTCTTCCTTTTCGTGGGCAGTGGATGCCCTCACCCTTTGTTTAGCAGCCTCCATTTCTGCAAAAAACAATAGACGTACATTAGAAAAGTCGACGAACATCGTCTTAATGTCTTCATCTTATCATCTGCGTCAAAAGTGACGGATTGGTAAAAAATCTACTTACGATGATGAGAGTATTCGTCTAATCTGTGAGCTTTTAATGTTGGCTTAGGGCCCCCACAATAAGCATGCAAAGTGTCGAGTGTGATAAGATCCCAACACTTTCGCTCGCCCAACAGGATTTCTGTTACCTGGTGAATAAACTCTTCTTGCTCTTCTGTAATATGAGGACGAATGCTAGCTGAAAATTGTAACACCAATTATTTTTTACACCAATTTAATTATTATGCGTAAATTAAAAGTGAGGCCCACAATTAAATGAATTTAATTTATTTGAGCCTAAGATATTAAAAATAAGTAAATGCTATGGAATATAAAGCCCAAGTGAGGTGGCATAAGTAAATATATGGGCTTGATATGCTTAAATAAATAAATAAATAAATAAAACCCTAGTCTTTTACCTCTTAGCTACACGTGCATATACTTATAAGGCTGCATTTTTGCTTCAACCGCATCACACTACTGAACTTTGTCTTCCGTCACTGCGAATGTGAGTAGAGACTACAGGTATGGTTTCTATGACTATATTATTGGAAAAAGGACTCCTATGATTGTTATCATATTTAGACTAGGCAAGTACATATAGGCATGTGTCATGTAAAGGAACTAAGAGACGTTGGTCTCATGAATCTCCACCTATCCTTACATTAAGGGAAAAGATGTCCTGTATTTTTATTATATTAGATTAGGAGTGATGTAAATAGCTATATGGCAGGAAGGGTACCTTGTAGCTTTTAATTTTGATAGATAAATATAGTACCTAGAGAAGTATGGTTAGTCTGCCAACGAAAAGATATAACTCTAGCTTCTGCATATGACCATGTTGGTTTTGTTTCTTTCAGATTGGCTGGCCACGCTTAAGCCTATTCCATCTCATGTATTGTTGCGGGCCTACCAATGTTCAAAACTTGTCCAGCTCCATCGTTAAGTTTGGCAGTATTAAGTGAATATATGGGGAATTTTGAATATATCAGTATTGTCTAGGATAAAACTATTTAAGTGTGAAAACTGATTTTAATTGGGAAATTGTGTATTGATGGACCTATCTTTGGTGTTATTTAGGTTCTAGTTGATATTGTTTCAGACAGCTGAGGTGAAGCTTAGTGTAACAACTAGAGATAAGTGGACTTCAGAACATGATGTCTCTCAAGATGTGTATATTAATATATATTTTTGGTAAAAATAAATAAATATATATATATATATACACACATAATTGCAAAAGTAAAGTTTCCAAAAAACTTATACCATTGTCAATGCTATTACATACCTAAATTTTATTATTTCTTGTATATTGCTTTGAAATTGTATAAGTTAAGAGTGACTGAAAACTATATTTTTGAGAAAGTATTTGTTATATGATATGTGATTGGTATTGTCAATATTATAATAAAGAAAAAATGTTTTCAAACGGTCAGCTAGACAGTCTGCAACCTTTGCCAACATAGGGTTAAGTGTTGGTCTTCAGCCGATGTAGTGCTATTGTGGTGTGGTGCAGTGTTATTGTTTGCTCTATGGAGCCAGTGTTGCCTCTTTGAGGTTAGTATTATTGTTCCCTATGGGAATCACCCATCGAGTGTTTAGCAGCTTATGTCTTTGTATGACTAATGTTTTCCACATCGAACTACCGTTTTATTGTTACTGATCTTTATAAGTGGAAAATTGTTTATTGTCATTGTAGGAAATTTAGACCCATTAAAACACAACCAGATTGGTTAGTCTAGATTAATTAGCCAAGTTGTTACTTAGTCAAATTATGCAATTCTAGGTTAAAGCAATCAAATAATCATATCAAGATATAAAGCAGTAGAAAATAAATGAACACAAGATATGATGACCCAGGAAACCACACGGTAAAAACCTGGGGAGGATTTGACCTAACTATTCTCAAGGTAAACCTGAATCCACTATGCGAAAGAATCGAAGTTCATACAGAAGGACTACAAGCTCCCCGCTTGACTTCCTAATGCTATCCACCAGTAGAACTTACTGACACGACCACGTGCAAGCTCCGAATCCATGGACTCCTTCTTTCTTGGACTCTTCAATCAAGTACAAGCACCCCCGCTTGTGTATCTTTAAGTTCTTGAATCTGCACCTGAATTATTATCAAGATGTTGATAACCCTAAGTTTATGTGAAGGAAAGCTCCTCAAAGATCTCACAAGAGATTCACATAAACAGTAATATGAGCAACAAAGACTTAGAGAGGTTTGGGTACAAAACCCTAGATACAAAAGAGGCACACTTTTCTCACTCTCAAAAGTTCTCAAAAACGTGGCTTAGGGTTTCCTTTATATAGTGGGAGAAGTAGATCTGAAACCCTAATCCTTAATGAGATTAAACTGCTGTTTGGGCTGACTTAAAATTCTGCAGATACGATTTTCGATCGATCGAGCCTGTTCTTCGATCGATCGAACCAGGCAGAATATGAAGTCTTCTTCCTACAGCTTGTATGTTCTTGAATCTTGACTTGAATCACCTTGAGCATTGTCTAATAAAACCTATAGACTGTAAGATCTATATCTAGACAAGTTTGTGTTCACGATTTGCCAATTGTTCTAAACATTTAGAACCTAACAGTCATAATATGTTGTTTCTACTATTTAGTGTGTATTGGCATATTAAAGTGGTTATTATTTTATTTACTGATTACAGTGTTATAGTTAAATGTTTTATTCTTGACAGTTTTATAGTATATATTATATTACTGTTAAATCTAGATTATATTTTGTCATAGATACTATTATTTTGTTTGAGAGACATCCTCATGTTATGTAGTCTCTTATTGAGCTTCTAGCTCATCCCCATTTTTCCACCCTTTCATATTAGAGCGGTGGTATGTCTTTTGGTGGTAGATCAGTGGAGCCTTAGATTGACGACTTCTTTTGGAGCTATGTTAGTTGGTGAACTATTTTGATATTTTTTTGATAGTGAGTTGACATTTGTGGAACTATTTGTATTTGGAGACTTTATTGTTAAGGTTTTTGTTTTTATGGATCTCATGGGAAAGATTTTGATGGGTTGAAGTTTATTTGTGGATATTTAATTATGCTCTGTTCCATTATATTATTATTGATTATTTCTAAGACAGGTTGTGCATCTAAATCCTTGCTATGGGTTTGGGGTGTTACAAAAATAGGAAGAATAGATGGTGTTAGAAGCTTAGAACAAGCAAACAAGGGAAAAAAGAAGCAGACAGGATCAACCTAAATCCCTGACAAAAGCCCAAGTGTTGTCAAAATAACCCCGAGGCATCGTCTCCCATTCCTCTTGACGACACACCCAATCCATCCCCTCAACAAAAAATTATCTACTTTTTCAGTTTCTGTTAAAATCTGGCATATCAAATACTAGTTTCAAATACTTCTCCTGGGCGGCAAAATGATATGTCCCCTTAGAAGAAGCGATGTGCTAAGGTCTGTAGCAATAGAAGAACTCGTCCAAAGAAAATTGATGGTTTTCTCCGCTTAGACGACCCTATAGAATCTCAGCACCTATGAAGATCCTCTAGGCATTCGGAGTGATCTGGCTAATGAACAACCCCATGAAATCAGCCAACTAATGATGCAAAGCCGTTAGTGGTAGTCTAAGCCCCGCAGCAAACATGGCGTTGTACATGCCAACGTTTGTAGTCCTCCCTATATAGCACTTTTCGTTTTTTCTAGGGAGACAGATGGGGATGTGGTCTGGGATTTGGTAATGGGTACGCAACTCCTTAAAAACCCTATCACTCATCTTTGGTGGAAATTTATTGATGGCCCAATCCTCGGGAAGAATGAAGGGACGGTTGACTCTAGGACTTCCTGAAGTTCTCTCACAGGACTCCTCATCACCTTCATCTCTGTCTTCATCACTACCCCTTTCCTCTTCACCCTCCTCACTTACTATTTTTTCCTCATCTCCCTCTCCATAACTTCCAACTTCCTCGTTAGGAGATTGGGTTGACGTTTCTCTCTTTGATGACCCGGAAAAGCCCTTGAACTCATGACTTGAACCGAATACCTCATCGTAGCCCGCTCCATCACAGACTGACGACTAATCACTCAACGCATCACTTGATATCTGACTACCTATAAGTGACAGATTCATTCTAAGAACCTAAGATGATGGACTCACTATGGAGTTAATCAATTAGAATAAAATACATATGTATAAGGAGAGAAAACTTACAAGTATGTCTTTTGAGCAAGTGACAATTTCAAAAGCGACGGTAGTAACACAAGCGATGAAGTAAACAAGTTGACAGAGTAAAGTCGATGGATCTTCTCTCAAGAAATCAGCAAGGATGAAATAGGAGAAATGAGGAGAAGAGGCGGGTTATATATAAGGGTGAAAATGCACGGAAGACGAAGTGACGCCCTCATCCAGAAGTGAAGCCAACCAAAATGCACCACATCTCCAAGCATTTAATAATGGCTACTCAAGGAGTCGCCCATAAATGATTTTCCCTCTCTCCTAGCCAAGTAGAAAATTAGTAATGAAAGTACAACTCCATAACTCATCAGTTTAAGCTAACGAGGATATGGAGTAGGGGACAGCTGATAAGGATAAAATTGTAAGTATACACTCACCAAAAGTAAGGCATAGAATGACGTTCCAGACCAACCCATCGGCTTTGCTTGTGTTCATCAACAAGGCAATAGGAAGTCTATGGCTTTAAGCTGATGATGTTAATGAAGGGAGGATGGAAAGCTGACACCACTAAAGCCGACAGTTCTGACATAATCTTGACTTGACCACCACGCATGAGTATATAAGGAAATGTCTTAGACCCTATGCTTAGTGTTAGTCTCCTACAAGGAAAGGATTCCACGATATACACTTCTAAGGATTCCTATAAAGAAAAGACTTCTAATTCAAGGAAGAGATGTCAACCCTCTACTACTATAAAAGCCCCAATACCCTCACAAACCAAGGTACGCATAATTCACCCCAGCTCTGGCACTCTAATGTTGTGAAAAGTTCTAATTTGACCTTCGGAGGGTATTTGGCCGGCACCACACCGGTGCTCTCTGTGAGGTCTTCTCCTTTTTGCATTGTACAGATGTCATTTCGAGCATGTGAAGATCGTGTGGCTTACTGTTGATTTTTTGGCATCATCATATATCATCATGTTTCCCAAAGAAAATAAGCAAACCATGGCATATAACGCCAACATTGAAGTCAAACTAAGGCATTTACTTGGCACTATTTCGACTCCAACGCGAACTTGTTAAGTTCTTTTCTTTGAAACTTAACAGTGCTATACATTACCTTCTTGACTTATATTCTAGTTTTATTTAAAAACTTTGAAATTGATGCCAAAGGGAAGTATTACAAGGTTACACGTATTTGTAATCTTAAAAAAAATAAAATAAAATAAAATAAAACCACTTGCAACTAATGTAGATGGTGTCCTACACTAATACAAACACCAAAATAAAAGCACACACGACACATTTTAAAAAACTACAACCGTGGCCTTAAAAAAAAAAGATTAGTATATCTCGTATATTAATCAAGGCACATCGGTTCAAAGTTTATAGAACAAAAACATTATGCAGAAAAAATTACTGCATAATTTTGAAATACTAAGAAAACGGTTTTCTTTAATTCTAAAACTCATCACATGTTATATAAGCATGATATTGAAGTTTGCTCGGATACCAATTGTTGGAAAAACTGGTTATGCATCTCATACAAAAACCCACAGCTAAACACAAGGATCTACTTCATTTATATGGGATAACATAGAATATTTAGAATTTTAGAAACAAAGAATAAAAAGGTGTACCTTGATGTAGTGAAATTCAAAACAAAAGAAGTTCGAACTTGGGAAGACCTTCAATCTTCACCCCAATTCTACATATGCCCAAGATGTGTGGTCTCTCAATCAGTTACTTTATTTAATAACTCTTATTAAATAAACAACTGATTATCTAATTGGACTAGCCTTTTCGGTCAGCCCAATTGGGCTTTAGTGTTTAGCTTGAGATGGGACCAAAGGGACAAATAAATCTCTAGCTCCAATGGGTTTCGGGCTTGTCAGGGCTTATCTGTCAACTCTTGTCAAACCCAAAATTATAATTAATTATATTTAATATCACTATATAAATATAATTGCACTCTAAGTTTTATTAATAAAATTAAATCTCAAGACTTTATTATCTAAACAATTAACTCATTCATGAAAATATTCGTAGAAATACGAAGTCATTATATATAACTGCCACTTTGAAATTACTATCTCTTGATCATTTAGTACCCAGTTTAATCCTTTAAGTTATTCATATATATTTATAAAGTCAAATTTCATAAAATATAAACTTTAGTAACTCTTTACTAAAGTGGTTAGGCATAACATTTTGAATAACCAAACTCATTAAACTTATTTCAATGGAATATTTTATATCTCTACAAAAAGACTATGAATTTTATCTTGAGAATATGTGTTCCTTTAGCACTACATGTGATTGCCCAACATACTGAGATTTTGACCGTTGAATTAGATCTCACTCCTGAAATATCAAAGCAACCCACATTTCATGATCAAGTTCACTAACCTTCCAGGATTGAGAGTTTATGTAAATTAAAGTCATGAGATTTATTATTTAATTAAAAATCGTTAATAGAATAATTAATCTCACAGCGATCCAGTTCAATATGTCTTATACACTTAAAACATATCAACATATCAACTAGAAGTCTCCATTTCCATGATCAAGACAAACCATCTTAGTTGACATGTTATAGCCTTCATAGATGAAATGCCCAATTTTGTCGCCGACTACGAACTAAGGTTTTAAGTTTACAAAGAACTTGTAATTTATATCTTTTGTGACTAAATCACATATTATACATCTCAAGGATTATATGATAATGTCCAAATATTCATGCTACCATTATTTTAGATAATAAAACAACTTCATTATTTATAACATAATGTCATACATAATATCATACATAGCATTGTACAATAGGATTTTAGGACACTAATCCTAACAACTATAACTATATATAGTATAACTATATGTAAGCCTTAAGGTGTCAGATATATGTAGATTTATATACAATCAAATGACATTCATGTGAATATTAAGTGGTACTTTAATGTTAAAAAATAAAATAAAAAATAAAAACTTTAAGAAAATAGCATATACATTATATTGTATTTATTTGTTAAGATTTTTTTTTTTAAAATACATGAATGATATGTTTGGTTTTCATAATCAAATTTCCCTTATAAATTTTATAAATTGATTTTTAGTAATTAGATAAACTTTATGTAAAACATATATATAAAGGTTTTTGTTAAACTCATAAAATGATTAAACTTTAACAATATTTTTTTTTAAATTTTTTCTCATAGATTAAAAATTCTTTATTCCCCCTCCCCTTTTCCATCTATCATTATTTTTATTTGATAACTTTTGAACATTAAAATACATTTATATAATAGGAAATATTTTCTTTGCATTTTTTATATGAAACTAGACATAATATATATAATACTTAAAAAATATACATACATATATATATATATAAGCGTCTATAAAAATGGGGGTTTGGTGGGGCCAAGGGGCCAATTGCCCCCAATCGACCCCTTTGGCTTTGCTCTTGGATAAGGTTCGAGAAGTGTTGGTGGGGCCTTGTGGCATCAATCTAGTTAAAACCAAGCAAGCACAAGAGGAAGATACATATTAGTATGTAACTTTACTTTTGTTCAATTTAATTATTTAAGTTTCAATTTTATTTAATTCAATCTTCTCCTTAGTCAACGCTAGAATTACGTTGGTAGTGACCCTCAAAGCGACATAGTTTTTATTTTTTATTTTGGTTTTTTTAATTAAAAAAATGAAAAATATTTTTTTTTGAAAAAATAAATATAAATTTATTTAAAAAATCAATTGATTAGATTTTTAAGAATACAAAGAAAAGTTAAAGGAAATAAAATCTAGTATATAGTCTAAGCAACCCAAATTTAAAATTCATCAAAGTAATTCTCCTCGTTCACTCCAAAGACAACAACTACAAATCCTATTTTTTCTTCATGAAATGATTTTCTTTTACCTCTCTCTACGTGTAGCTTCCAAGCTCTAATAGAGATTGTGATGTAGGACATGATTTACTATTTTATTATTGTAATTTATTATTTTTGGTGTTTTTATGTAAAAAAGTTATTTTAGAATTAGGTGATTTAATTCCTTGTTTTTATGTGCATTTAATATTTTTTAGGTCAAATTTGGTTCCTGTTATGATTAGGTATTAATTAGTAGTTGTTTTAGAATATATTTTCTTGTCTATCAAGTTTTACAGAACCCGTAAATAGGCCCCTCTATCTGTACACCCTTTTTAATAATTATTCCATCAATTAAATTTAGACTTTTTTTTTTTTGGTGGATTCTAAATCATTTCTTCTTGTGGATTCAAGAAACCCTCGTGGATTTGTGGTTATTTTCAAAAGCAAACGTTTTTTGTTTCTTGTTTTCTAGAGGTAGACGTGTTCTGCTTCTTAATGCTTCCGCATTCTACATTTGTTGATAATAAAGCCTTAACTTATCCTAGTCTAGTGGCTGACATATGATATGGTAGTAATTCTGGTGAAAAAAACTTAGAAAGTATTACGTGACGTAGAACTAGCACTTACAACTATCTTTGCTAAGATGCCGTCGTTGGAGCATGGAAACAACAGGGATAACTTTTGTAGAGACATAACTCACGAGCAACCTATTAGTAAGCAAATTTCATATAGATCTTATAGAAAAATTGCAAGTTTTAATGGTTATTTTTATAAAGAAGATTTTCTTGATTGGTTACTTGATCTAGAGGATTTATTTGACTTTGAGAATATTCATTTTGAGAGAAAAGTTGGACTTGCTTTAGATAAACTTAGTGAGTATGCCTTACGTTGGTGGGAACGAGTACAATCTGAGAGAATCTAACAAGGTAAAGACAAAATTTGTTCATGGCCAAGGATGAAAAAGATGCTTGCTATCAAATTTTATCCTTTGGATTGTGAAGAAATCTTGTCATATGAAATACAAGATCATTATTGGCCAAGAAGTTCACACTTGAATTATTTTAAAGAGCCATATATTACACCATTAAGAGAAGAATTACATGTTGAAGAAAATACTTTTCTTGAAGAATATGTAGAAGTCAAAGGAGAAAATATAAAGATTTTTGGGGAAATTAATGAAGGTCTTGCTATAGAAGAAGAACTTGAAATCAAGATTGTGGAAGAGATTAATGAAGACCCTATTATAAAAAAGGATCTTGAGGTCAAGATAGTAGAGGCCATTAAAGAAGAAATTATAAAGAAAATTGTCAACAATCTCGATGAAGTCAAGTTAGATGATTGCAACATTCAAGCTCCTATTGTTTTGGTAGGAGACACTGAAACAAAGTTTATTGATTTTATTGGGGTTTATAGATTTGATATGATTGGCAATTCTTATTTGATAAATCTCTACAAATACATGAAGACAAAGGGAAAAAAAGTTCAAGTTGAATTGTTTATTCCATTGATGAGTTGCAAGCAAGGAAAGAAGATCAAGGGGCTTAAGCATTTGAAGTATTTATTTATTTGGAGTGAAAGATTTCAGATTTCAAAAATGAACTCGAGGACGAGTTTGTTTCAAGTAGAGGGGTCTGATTTAGGACACGATTTACTATTTAATTATTGTAATTTATTATTTTTGGTATTTTTATTTAAAAAAGTTATTTTAAGTTTAGGTGATTTATTTCCTTATTTTTAGGTGCATTTAATGTTTTTTTAGGTCAAATTTGGTTCCCTTTATGGTTAGGTATTAATTAGGAGTTATTTTAGAATATAATTTCTTGTCTGTCAAGTTTTACGGAGCCCCCGAAGTCTTTACGTGTTTTTTAACAATTATTCAATCAATAAAATTCAGATTTTTTATCTTTTATTTTCTAGTGGATTCTAGACCATTTCTTCTTATAGATTCAAGAACCCTTGTGGATTTGAAGTTGTTTTCACAAGCAAACGTATTTTGTTTGTTGTTTTCTAAAGAGGCAGTTTTACTGAGGACGCAACTTTGGTCCCCATTTGATATCAACTAAACCTATTTTTTCTTCATGAAATGGTTGTCCTCTAGCTCTCTCTTCGTGTAGCTTCCAAGCTCTAACAAGGATTGAGTTTACGATTTTATAAGAGAATGAGATGTAAGAGTAATTCTTGGTGATGCCTTAGATTGGAGATTTGAGCGATTTGATAGCTGTCGCATTGTCTCTCTGAAGGACCTCAAAGCCAACTCACCAAACCCAATAAACTTCAGATTTTTATTTTAATTCCTCTTTAAAAAATAAAAAAATAAAAAAAAATAAAAAAACCTAAAAATTAGGGTTTTGATAGGAAAAAGTGTTAGTGATGAAGGTTTTGCTAAGGCTACAGGGAATTGAATTCATGAAGATTTTTTTTTTCCTTTTTATAAATAAAAAACTCTTTTTTTAGTACATTGGTTTGATTGTATTTTGAATTTTGGTGTAAGGTATCAAAAACTTATAACAAGTAATTGCAAAGTGAACCGGTTATAATTTCACTCAATGCTTAGCTTGCAGGTATTTTTTTACTTCTATTAGCTATCATTGTCTTTCTTTTTAATTTTTGTTATGAAATTTATTAAAGCTCTTATTAAGCATTGAAACAAATAAATTTTAAAATTGTGGATCAATCTTCTTGAAACAAATCATGTTTGTTAAAAATTTTAATTGGAAAATTTTAAAATATTTTCTTTAATGTTTACTGAAAAATACTTTTTATTAATTTTTCATATTTTTAAAACTATAAAAAGTCAAAACTACATAGTTTTGGGGGTTACTGATGCCTATGGAGGGAGAGGAAGATGACTGAATTGAATTTTAAGCAAGATGATGTAATTTATATATATATATATATATATATTTTGTTGCTGTTTTCATTTTTTTTATCCGCTATGTCATACTTGAAAATTAAGTTTTTCCCTGTTTGGGCATTAGTTGGACACGCATGCAATGTGCTCTCGTTTTCAATACTTGTCTGTCTGTCTGTCCGTGCTTCGTTTGTTAAAAATCTCTCATTAGTTTATAACATGCAGGCTCCGAAAGACAAAATTAGTAGGTTTTAACTTTTAAGGGGGAAAAAAAGTGGAGGAAAATAAAAATAAAAATCTCAAAGTCCAGACAATTGAACCAACCCAATGCATAAATGGAGGAATTTATTTCAAGCCCTAAAAACTAGTATTTTGTATCCACAGTTACAAACCCGAACATCAAACCATTTTTGAAGTATTTTCCTTACATGGAAGACACTAATTGGTACATAGCAGGCATATCGTCCATCTATGCTAATAGACAAGAACTTCTCTTTATTAAAGAAAAGGAAAAAAAAAAAAATGGGGGCAATATAGTATGGCAGAGATATAAATGAGAACAGTGATGGATACATAAACGAAGTAAATGCAAATCCAGCTTAATTTTTCTTCGCAAATTACTGAAATCAAAGTAACCCAAAAACCAGCAAAACAACCTTTAGGCATTTTCGCTTAGAGCTTCACAATCTCAGGAATATGAACTGGGTACCGATCAATGCAATCAGCCCAAGGACCATCAGTGGGAGCCTTGATGCTTTGGTTGCACTTCCACACAGCACTGTTACACTTAAATCCACTCCCAAATGCTATTTGCCAAACCCTATCACCTCTCTTCATCCTCCCCTTTGCTTCTATATAGCTCAATTCATACCACAGCGACGATGATGATGTGTTCCCGAAGCGATGGAGTGCCATCCTCGATGCCTCGACATGTTCAGAAGAGAGCTGAAGGTTCTTCTGCAATTCATCAATGACAGCACGACCACCAGCGTGGATACAGAAGTGCTCAAAAGCTTGTTTGAAGTCAGGAATATAAGGCTTCCATTTGGGGTTAAAGATTTTGCGGCCAATTAGGGTGAGAAGGAAAAGGAGTTGCTCTGAAGCTGGAAGGACAAGAGGACCAATTGTTGTGATGTTTGATTTCAAAGCCTCACCAGCTATGGCCATGAGATCTTTGGATAAAGAGATCCCAACTTTGCTTTCTTTGTCTTCTTCTTCGTATACACAGCGGTAAGCTTTGTCATCAGCTCCTTTATGGGTTCGAACCACATGTACTAACCTGTACTTGGCTCGCCTGCTCTCTGATCTTCGGTTTGATAAAAGAATTGCAGCTCCACCCATTCTGAAAAGACAATTGGGAAGAAGCATAGCTCTTTCATTGCCCTGGTAATAGTTGGGTGTGATAATCTCTGTGCTCACAATCACAGCGTTTGAATTGGGGTGAACTTGAAGAAGATCACGGGCTAAATCAATTGAAATTAGCCCAGCACTGCAACCCATCCCAGATAGGTTAAAGCTCTTTATGTTACTTCTCAGCTTGTACTTGTTGATCACCATGGCTGATAAGGAAGGTGTAGGTGAGAAAAGACTGCAATTCACGATGAGAATATCGATGTCTTTAGGGTTAAGACCTGTCTTCTCAAACAAAGAATCCATGGCAGAAAATATAACGAGCTCGGCCTCGCCTCTCGCAGCTTCCATGGTTGGCTTAGGTGGGATATAATGAATTGCAGGAGGCAAACAAGTCTCTTCCCCAAGACCAGAGCGCTCGAGGATTCTCATTTGGAATTCAACGCTCTTGGGGTTGTTTTTGAGGTTGAGCCTTGAGTGTTCCATGAAGGTTGCAAAGGGGACACGACAAGTGATAGGGGGTTTAAAACAAGCGTAGTCGACGAGGAAAATTGTTCGTGGCTTAGACATGAAGTAAACAGTGGCAATAAAGATGATGAGGAAAGCGGAGCATAGGATTTGGACGAGATCGAAGTGGAGGGACTTCCAAAGATTTGAGATTTCATCAGGACCCATCCGGAGAACCTCTATGAAAATAGCAGCCATGATGGGTATGAGTGTGAGTGTAAGAATGTGATTGACGAGGTATTGGTACCCAAGCTTGACATACTTAAGCTTGACAGAATTGGAAAAGTCCGGCAAGATTGGAGGCATCTTTGCTCTTCTGTGTGTGTCTTCTTGTGTGTTTGTGTTTGTGTTTGTGAGAGAGAGAGAGAGAGAGAGAGAGAAATAGTTAGAGCTATAGCTACGGAAGGAAAGGTTGAGGATGATATTAGAAGAAGGGTGGGAAGGTGGGAATTTAAAGGCAACGGGACCGTGGCAGATGAGAGGATTAAATGAAAGGAAGGTTCACGTCACTCAACGCTCACATAACTCCATATTAATAATTCCACATGCAACTAACCCAACGCCCATTGGGACTTTTTGTTTTATCATTGCCAAATTGGTTATTGAAGGTTCCCTCTGGCTAGATTTATTTTCAAACTTATTTTATTTGTGATCGTTAATGACAATACAAATTACGCTTTAGGGTTTTTAATTAATTTTTTTTTTTTAATAATTCAATAGTTATAATTGAGGATGGAGGATTTGAACCCAAAATATCTTTAATGAAAACATTAAAAAGTGTCAATTGAGTTACAAGTTTCGTTGGCTATGTGTTTTAGGTTTTTTTTTTTTTTTTTATTCTTTTTTAATTTGAAGAAAATTCAAATATTCACCATTCAGAATCATTTATCTGTCTCTGTCTCTCTCTCCAACTGACAATTAGTTGAATATAAAATGGTATTAGTATTGGCATGACAATCACAATTTATTTGTCTAAAACATATAAGGGAAGATTCCACAATGGGAAACTCAAACAATTGATTTAACTAACACGGCTTGTATTCTAATTGAAACTTGCTCGTTACAATAGAGAAAACTCTCTTTGCCGTGGTATTCAATTATAACAGATTGGAATTTCTTTCTATTTTCTCTCTCTCTCTCTCTCTCTCTCTCTCTCTGATCCCTTCTCTATTTGCCAATCCCTCCCCTTATATAGGCATATTTTCTGCTCTTATCCTCCCAATTGTCCTATCTCCAGTCGGATTCTCAGGGATATTTTTCCTTTTCTTTATTGGGTTCCCCCCCCTTATTATCAACAGGACTTTTGGGAGTGTTTTCACTGTTTAGGTTGTCTCATATGTATTTAATGTGACAGAGGTTAGGTGGAGGACCTCTCATTAATGCGGAGGTAAAGATCTCTGCTAACCTTATCTATCTGGAGGGTTTCCAAGGGTTATATCCACCAATTCTGGGCACGCCGTGGATTATCCGTGTGTGATACTTCAAATAAGACTTTGCTAAACGTAGTGTATCATCAATTTCACGGGAAAGATTCGTAAGGATACCCTTTGCTTCCTAAATATATGGACCCCCTAATCTACTGACCATTTCCCTTTGTGGGCTTGTATCCTTTTGCTTGTATCTTTGCCCTTTTTTTGCTTGTGCCTAGAAGGTCACATCCTTACTCCAAGCGTCCTCACTCCATGTGTGTACATGGAAAGACAAAAGAAACAAGTCAGCAGATAAGCAAAGGAAAAAATGGAAGGATAAGCATGCTAAAGACAAGATAGGAAAAGATGCCAAATGGGGGGGGCAAACAACATGTGTAGCACACAAAGAGGCAAACAAACATGATGTTAAACAAAAGGGGGTGTCCTAGGAGGACAAATGTGGGATTGGATCGAGTGCCCATAATTTCATTGGATTGGAGTATAGACGACACACAGACTCATGCATGAACATGTAGGCAAGCGTGCAAAGATGCAAAGAAAGCCAAATAGGTGGCACAAAGCAAGCAAGGCAAGCATATCAACATTGCATGCGGCGGAGACAGGTGTGTATCAAGCACAACAACACCACAAAGGTCTATCTCACAAATGATTACACCCAAACAAGCCCTAGGAGGGACAGATGCAACCACACCACAACAAGCCCACAAAGGGCACAAAGCATGGCAAAGCCTAAATCTATAGAAACTAACATGGAGATAAAGCATAGAAGCAAGCAAACAAACATATACGTGCATTAAAGGAATGATCCAAACCCTTTAATATAGGCCTAGGTACATGGATGTAGGCCTAGACTATAAGATCTAGATCTACACCACACCGAAAGGGCCAAAACACAAGAAAGAGAGATACCAAGAGACAAAAAGGGCTAAAGTAGCACATGGCATAGCAACCAACATAGATCTAAGCACACAAGCATGGCACAGAGCATATAAATCTAAGTAAAAACATGGCAAAGAACACAAAAGCATGCAACTCTAAGCATAAACGTGGCAAGGAGCCTAAAATCATGTGGATTTAAGCACAACATTAAATGTACACATATCCTAGTGCAAGAAGGCTAGGCCAACAACTTTAAAGTGATAAATCATGGCATAAACAAGGAAACATGTTAGAAAAACTATTAAGACATGCTATGAAGGAAGAACATGCTAGGAAAAGCAATAAAGCATTTTATGGAAAGCAAATAGACATGCTATGAACAAAGATGAAGCAAAGGGTGTATATTGTAGCTAAAAGCTACATCTACACCCTTTAAAACCTCAAATCCAAGGTGTGGAACCAAGGAGAGGAAGGTTGTGTGCAAGAACACTACCTTGAAGATTGTAGAGAAAAAATGAGAATCTAAGGTATTTGAAGGTGTTTGGATGTGTTAAGGAGAGAGAGAGAGAGAGAGAGAGAGAGAGAATCTACCCAAAACATTTTTTTTTTTTTGGCAAAATGAGGGGTCTGAGGGCATTTATATTGGACAAGTTTCTCTTTGGCTGTCGGCCAACATCAAAAGTTTTGGCCTTTTCTTGGTCCTATTTCAGACGTGTATTTGAAGGTCTTCTTTGTGTCAGATTGAGCTGATATTAGTGTCACTAAAAATCTCTAGATGTCTAGTTTCCAAAACATTAAAGAAATTGAAAATCTGAATGTCGGATCAAAAGTTATGGCCTCAGGAAGCGTGCTGATTTGCTTTTTAAGGTTTTCTGGATATCTCAACCGTTTTAATTCCAATTTTGACCCATGAATAGTCTTTAGAAATGGAATTCGATAATCTTAACAATGACACTAGTCTTAACCCATTCTAATGGTCAAATCAAAATTAGAGTTTCTAGTGCCCTCGGGAGTCAACCTCGAGTTAAATTTGACGAAAATCACCGAGTAGCTCGGGTTTGATGTAGAAACATGGAAATTTTTTATTTTGGGATGATTTTGACCGAGTTTGACTTTCAGTCAACCTAGGGTTGACTAGGGGTATTTTAGTCAATTTGGCCTGAACTGGCTCTTAGAGTGCTCCAATGCCTAAACGGGTTGCACCACGTCAATCTAGATGTTTCCACGGCACCGTGGAGAAAAGATAATATTTTTGAAATTTTCAGGGTTTGGCATGCAAATCGAGAGCAAACAAAATACGTTGTCTACACTTGTAAAAACGTTTAGGGTTTCAGGCACAAAGTCTTGTGAGTTACTCCTATGAGATATGTGAGGTTTCTATAGCCTCCTAATGCAATAAACGTCAACTGGAAAGAAGATCTATAATCAAGAACTGGTGGATTAAGTCACTGCATACAAGATCATACATAGCTGATGATTTAAAGTTTTGAGTGGGATCTTGGAGTCACAAACATGGATGTTTGTGTTTAGCAAATTCATATAGAAGAGTCTGTGGATTCGAAGCTGCACGCGGTCATGTGAGTAAGTACTACAAGAGGTAGTTTTAGATTTAGAAAATATATATATATATATATATATTGTAAAACTTCCATTCTATCATAGTGAATTTGTTGCCCTGAGGATAGTTAGGTTATATCCTCCCTAAGTTTTTTTACCCTGAAACTATTGGTTTCATTGGTTTTCGTAGGTTATAATATTGCTTGCCTTCTTTACTTTTCCCCCACTAAGTAATATGTTTATATGTGTTTAACCTAGATCTCATAATAAACCTAAGTATCAAATTGGTTAATTAAGTAGGTTAAACAATCTAAGTGTATAGGGGTCTAAACAAAACATACAGTTTTCAATTTATTTATAACTATGCCTTTAAAAACATTTTTTGTATCTTGAAAACATCGCCTCGGCCGTTTTTAAAATCCTATTTTGAACAAGAAATATAGGATATAATTTTCTAAAAACTGTATTTAGAGAACATTAACCAAACAATAGATTCAACTATGGGACCCACCATTTTATAGATTACAAAACAAAAAAAAAAATTATATTTAAATACTCTTACCAAACATGCCCTAAATTATAAGAGACCATAATTTATGTTGGTAGACTTTGTAAAATGACATTTCTTATATGAATTGAAATTTAAATTTGGGACATCTCTTGATAACTCAAATATGGGAAATTAACATTAAAAACTTTTCAAATGCAACTTTTAAGTTAAATTCCAATTCCTCGTCCAAAGACAATGTAGAGAAATAGTATGTACAGATCATTTGATCATGCTAGAGCGGAGAGGCTTACAGAGTCACAATACCTAATTACGGTTTAGAGACAGTATTTGACTTCTTCAGGGCGCACAAATTTAAAGGCAATACTGGGATTGGACGCCAAGAAAATCTCTTTTGATAAGCGTACAGCGGTACCTTGATAAAACTAAAACAATAAAAGTCAAAGAGGTGCAACATTACTCTCTCTCTCTCTCTCTCTCGTTTTTTCTCTATTTATCGGGTTTTCTTGTTTTTTTGGGTAGTGAGCTTTTAATTCATTAATTAATGTTTCATCTGTATATAGTTGGTTGTTATTTATAAAAGGGTCGGTAATCATTAATAAATTAATTTTAAAAAGTTTTAACATTAATTTTAAAAAAACATATAAAAAGTTATCAACTAAAATTTAATTGATTTGTATTTTAAATTAATATTTTTAGGATATTCGTTAACTTTTATTTATTTATAAAAGGTCTTTGATATATACAAAAATGGATAAATTAACGAATGTTCTTAGGGCATTGTATGAAATAATTTTAAAAATTTTACATGAGCAAAAATCAATTAGTTTATTTTTACCATATGTCAAAATTATCTCGAAATTGTTTTATTAACAATTTCCTTAAAAAGACTTGTTAGAGTGTACATGATGATTCTTTTCATCTTTTATGAAGGAAACATTTTTGCATAGCAATAAGAAATTGTATCGCCATTAAACCAAAAAAAAATCGTATATGAACGCTCCTCTTTTTGGGGGCTATACTCGTACTTCAATTGCTTTGAAAGACAAAAAGTGAAAAAGAACAATAACGAGGAGAAAAGAGAATATATGATAGAAAAATAAATAAAAAACGAAAGACAAATGACAATAAAAATTGAAAAGAACTTCTCAATTTCTCATCTTAAAAAAGGCCAATGATTCCATTTGTGTTTTTACCAATATCTAGTTTAATATTTTCCATAAAGTATGAATATCCTAGCATTTTTTTTTTCCAATTATAATTGATGAGTATTGGTCCGCTAAGTTAGTTCATTCAAATCCCTTCTAATTTGTTCAAACAAGGGGTGAAATTAGGATTTTGAGTTAAAGGATTTAAGTATAAGCAAAAACAATAAAAATTCATAAAATTCCAAACGACATCTATTTAGTATTAACAAACTATCAAAAAAAACAAAGACATAAAATTATTGTTTCTTAATACATTATAATGCAATCATCCACTAACAAAGACAAAAACACAAAGCATCATTGTTTCTTACTACATTAGAGTATCCATATCAGCTCGTGCAAACAATTTTGTCTATTTTAATAGAACATAACTTTTTCTATTTTATATACTCACTTTTTGAAACACTCACATTAGATTATCTATTTTTCATTACATTTCATTATAAATTTAGAATAATATTTCCTTGTCAATTTTTTACTATTATTGATAGGCCAAAAATGTATTGACCCCTTGTGATTAAATTAATTAATTAGCCAAGTTATTAATTAATCAATTTAACATGCAAACGCGTGGTAGCACAAACAAATCACCAATAAACTAATTATGCAGGGAAAAATAAATAATACGGTGATTTGTTTACAAATGGGAAAAACCTGACGGCAAAAATTCCACTAGGTGATTTTCAAGTCACCACTGCCGAAACTCCGCTATTATCACAACAAACGGTTACAAGTAAAAGAATTCCAAGTACCTTACCAACCTACAGTTGAACCCTTATCCCAATACCCAATTAGACTTGTTCTGTAGTGACAATTTTCCTTTTTGATGTGCGGCTCCCAAGTACGTGACTAACCAATTGCGCGGATCCAGTATGCGACTTCAATCACAAACTAGAGGAAGTTTGTTGGCGGCAAAGTTCTTTAGTTCATCCACGATGACGATCAAGAAGATGTTTGGTCACAAAACCCAAAGGTGCACATACACAGCAACTTCTTCAGAAGAGATGAACTAGGGCAAAACTTTGTCTCTGGTCCCAATTTGCTTGAACAGAGTTTGCTCAATACTTGCGCAACTTGTGAACACTTTGACGACCTTTAAAACAATCCTTTTATATGTCTAGGGTTAGAAGAAAAGAAGGCTCAAAGACACATCCATGGATCCTAAGAAATCAAATCAGAAATTATGATTTTATAAACCTCGACAGATAGAAACTATCGAGCATCTATTGAGATAGCTGTTAAGCCATGGGCAAAACAACTTCTTTAAATCTCGACACATGCTAGTTGTCGAGCTTTAGTAACTTTGCACTTTCAGTTTGTTTTCTTGGACAGACTTGAAGGCTTCAACACTTGATTTTGAAACATGGTTTCTTGAAGAATTTCAACACATCCTAGATCTACCCAAATACAAGTAAAGTGCATTTTGTCAAAAGATTAGCCAATTACATAAAAGAGTGACATATGTTCTTAACAAGTGAACCACATATGTCCTAACAATTATCCCAAATTATATCTCTCTCTTCCTCAACCAAAAACCATTGCTCTCAATATAAAGAATTACTAAAATATTCATTTGCATAGCTATAGTTACTATAGCACAAATATATCTTTGTGAAAGCTCAATTAGTGTGAAAACACTAATACTTGTTTAGACCTCCAATTTTAAATTATAGCTTAATTGCTTTTACTCTTACTTATCTAAGTGCGGAATAAGAGTAATGCACACGCAATAAACTGGTAACACTATTCTAAGCCATAATCAAGTATAATGAGCAATAAACGTAACGCTTAAAGAGTAGGGAAGAGAGATGCAAACACAAGATAATATTGAGACGTGTGTGGAAACAATGGAAACTGTCGGAGTCGCCAAGTAGTTATATGGTCTAAGAACCATGAATATAGTGTCTTTTCAAGGAATGACCATTGATCTTACTACCAAAGTATGGGTTTAGAGTATAGGTACGTTCTTAGGAAGGTGTTAGGCACCCAAGACCGTCCAACCCTAAGGTTGGCCTCCCATCTTTATGTCTTATATCTTCACCTTATTAAAAGCATGTTCAAAACTTGTATTCTAACTCACACACACACTAGCATACACCTAAGCATACAACATGGCATCATTCAACCCAAACCCTAACCATACATCTAATCATGCTCATCAAGAAAACCTAACATACATCTATCATGGCAATCATCTCATCACAAACCCTAGTATACATATATCATGGCATCTCATATCGAAGCATAAACCTTAACATGTTATCATCATACATATCATCCACCTAATATTCATCTAGCATCATTTCATATATCTTACCCATGGCAACAACATGTAAACATCAAAGGATTACATTGAGAACATGAAGATCATTAAGAACACGTTGTTCAACCAAACACATTCATGCTCATCACCAAACCATGCTATCAAACAATATGCATATACATGTGAATGCATGACTTAGCTATACTTACCTCACTGCATCACAACACCTACGACATCAATGAATGGACATGTGAATGACATGACATGACATTAAAACCAAGGAACAAAAAGATAAACCATAATCTAGCATACGATGACAAACAAACACGTGAACAAAGAAAAAGAAACTCAAAAGCATATAAGAAGGTTAAAACAAAGGCATATTAGGTAAAACAAACAAAGCAAAAGAAACAAGAAAATCAAAATTAGGGTTTTTGGGCATGAGTATGAGTGCACATGCATAGGCCTGCGTATGCAGGCCAGTTGTATACGTACGCAAACACGCCTAAACCCTAACCCAAAAAACAGACAAGCAAAAAAAGAGAGCAAGACTTGAAAGCTAAATACAATAGCCTAACATGCTTAAAAAAATAGAGAAAGCATAAAACTAACCTAAAGAAACATATATAAACATAAACTAAACAAAGAAACAGATTAAAGTAGAAATTGACAAGAAATTTTAAAAGAATACCTCAAAAAAGGAAGCTTCCAAGCTTGATTTTGATCGTTTCCTTCAATCAATATATTCACAAATCAATAGAAACATGATTAGTAATCTTAAACTCAAAGAATCAAGGCCAGAAAAGGCCTTAATGAAATAAAATTGACTTGAGAATGTTTTGTAAAAAACTCCCTCTTTGATTTACTATTTCTAGTGAATCTTATGTTTTCCCTCGAGATTTTCTGTGTTGAAAAGGTACCATGTAAGGTTTTATATAGCTGAAAAATAGGGGTTTGGAACAGTTTCTAGACAATGTGGGATTTATTCCAAATCTCAGTCTTTAATGCAGAAAACTTGCATTTTTTATGTCTCTGAAACCCTAGTGTGTATGCACATTTGTGCCTGCATATGCAGCGTGTGGCCTACATACGCAAGTTTGTGCCTGCGTACATAAACCGTGGGTTTTCTTTAGCCTTTATTTTCCAAAAATATATTTTTGCTCATTTAAAGTTATATTTTCCATTTTAACACCTCTCAAGTTAATTTAACATTTGATTGGGCCTTAAACTGACACTAGGCCTTGGAATTTGGGCACATTGGGGAACATGGGCTTGAGTTAAAAATGGTACAAAATGCGATGTCTACAGGTGCCCCTCTTTTGATTCATGAGCTTCACAAACAGAATCAAAAGAATAAGAGACAAAACATTTTGTTTTGACGTACAACTCAAGCCTAACCTACGCACATAACACACATTAGCATACATGGGGTGGGGTGCAACTTTGAAGAGTTGTATGGGATTTATATGTCTGAATTTCCACCTTTGTTGCTCGAAACGAGCAACGACAGGTTCACTAGTGTAAGGGGTAATCTCTTGGCATGGGAATAAAAAAGAAATTCATCTAGGCTCAATAGGGTTAGCAAATGAAAAAAATTTCTTATTGTAACAAAGGGTAGTAGAAAGATGGCCTCTCATCCTTTCAACCTTCATTGCTTAGCCTTTTCAAACCTAGGTTAACCATTTCGCTCATCAAGTTCTCATCATTGTAGAGTCATCCAAGCAAAAACAAATCATTCAATCAATTTTTCTTTCCTATCTTTGAACTCACTCATGTCTTGTGCTTCAAGGAATCTCTCATCACTTATTCTTGTGTACTCTCTCACTTGATCAAAGTCTTTTTTATTTCTCTCTATCTCTCACCCTCTTTATCACTTTCATGCTTGCTCTTTATGACCAAATGAACTAGGACAATCTCCTCTTTCAATTCCTTTATTTGGATTAACCAATTTTTTAGGTTTAAGGATTCATTCATTTCAAAACTAGCAAAAAGAGATCACATGATACACGTCACATTTGAATGGCCAACTTTATTTAAAGTGAAATAACATTGATTTGAGAATTCAAAGGAATGTGACTCAACAACAAGACAAAAACTCAATAACACAACAAAGGGAAAGACTCAACAACATAACATTGAAAAAGACTCTAATAGACTTGACAAATTAAAGATACGACAATTGAAAAAGACTCAAACAAAATTGAAATGGCTCATCCTCTAGCAAAGGTATTCTCATGGGCTAAATCTCTTAAGCACACCCCTTCATTCGATCTTGCTTCATCTATGGAATCTTGGCTTGACAATCACCCCACCATCAATCAAGTCTTGAATCTCATGCTTCAACTTAAATCAATTATTTGTCTTGTGCCCTAGCTTTGGTGAAAAACACAACACTCGTTCATGTTCCAAGTGCTTGGGATTGGAACTAGAAGAAGAGTAGGTTCAAGTGGCTTGAGGCAACCTTTCTTAGATAAGATTTCAAGGGCCTCTGACATCGACATGTGAATGTCATCAAATTCCCTTCTCTTTTGGGGGTGTCTTTGGCAATAACTTTCTTTCTATTTTTTGGCTTGCCAAAAACATCCTCGTCTTGTGGGCCATGTATTTCTTTAAGCCTTTGTAGTTGAGTGCTTATATCCTTCATTAGCCCTTCCATGCAAGCAAGTGTTTTGCTTATGATGTCGATACTTTCATTCTTGCTCATCATTGCTTCTTGGTATCTTCCTTAGTGAGTAGATCTCGACAATGCTAGGGATGTGCTTTGAGATTATCTTAAGTGTCCCTAAAATTGAATCTGATCAAATAAACATGTGCTCCCAATGTGTTTTAAAGTTTTGGACTTATCAACTTTTCTGGCTTTCTTCAAAATGTGGACTACATGTATGCCTCATTTGTATTCTAAGTCTTGTATCATTTCACTATCTTGAACTTTGAAATAGAATAAGCTACATCAATCTTTCAAAATTCATGTCTTCCCCTATGCATAGAGCCCAATTACATCATTCACACATTTCGCCCTCTCTCCTTCTCTTATTCGGATCCAAACCCAACTTTTTATTTTTATTTTTTATTTTTTATTTTTATTTTTGGTTTTGATGTTTTTTTTTTCTTTGGCCTTTGAATCCAATTACAAGTTACTCATCTTGCCCTCTCATCCTTATTTGGGATAAGCATAGGTTGTTCATGAATTTTGAAAGGTTAATGCACATCTTGTAGTGAGTGAAATCATGCTCTAGATCCTTAAAGCGAAGAACATCATCAATATCCACCAAGTCAATGTTGAACTCATGACCTCTAACCCAACAATTTATTTCATCCTCCCTTAAAATAGCATTGGCATAGAATTCTCGGATCAAAGGTTCACATACCCTAGGGAGATCACCAAGGAGCTTGTCCTAACCTCTATTTTGGAAGCAACTTGGGATAAAGTAATCCTTCAAATCAGCCAAGTCCACAAATTGCTCTAGGATGATTGGAGCCTTCGCGTAGAACTGATTGTATCTTTCAAAATGTTGTATAGAGTATTGTCCATTTTCTTCCTTTTGTCAGCATGATGTGCAGTGGTCTTCTTCTTTGGAGTCACATGCAAAAACATAGCAGCAAAGACCACATCACAGGGCCCAACATTTGGTAACATCAAAAATTAGAAATAGGTTAAGAGTGATAAAATGGACTTATAATTAGACCAAAGATTTAAACCAAAGCATAGTTCAATGGCAACTAGTCATGAGAGAACACATAGAGTTTAGGCATTAATTTCACAAACATATCAAAAAGTGTGTGTGTGCAAAAACACCAAATAAAACCTAGGGCATATAGCAAAACACATAACCAGAGATGCATTTTACAATCATTGTATTCAATGAGCTCCCAACAATCATTCTCTTCCATGAAATCCTCAAAAATACAAGAAGATGTCGATAAGGCATTTACCCATGGGTATGATATGCACAACACAACACAAACAGGGTATACTACTCAAGGATGAGAAGCAAACATGAAAATATGTATAATAAGCATCATACTATCAAAACCAACAAAACCCATTCAACAAACTCAACAAAATATACCCAAACCATATTCGAACATCATATTTTTCAAAACTCAACAAAACTTAAAATCCAAGAAATCAAGGGCTAGAAACAGAAAATACATAGTGAAAATGACTAAACCTATACCTTTTCTTGAAGATTTGTGAAGAGATGATGAAGAAAATGGAGTTTTTGAGAATGAACCCGATGAGTTTGGAAAGGAGATGAACAGACAAGACAATGAACCATCACAATAGGCGAGGGAAAACTAAAAGGTTTTGAAACTGCCCTGAAAATAACCTTGAAAGTGCAAAACAAGCGTTTTTCACGATTGTAATGAGTCGCGAATAAGTCGCCAAAAACCCATGTGACAAAATTTTAAAAATTTGTCTAAGTGTTTTTCACAATTGGAAGGTCCACTCACGAGTAAGTCGCGACGGGAGTCACTAAACATTCTAAGTATACCTTGCAACTAGAGCTTCCACTTGCGAACAAGTTGCCAAATTGAGTTGTGAAAATCCTAAAAACCCAGATTTTTGAAATTTTTCTAAGTTTTTTTTGTGACTGGGGCTTGACCTGCCAAAGAGTTGCTAAGAGCTTTTGTGTAAGCTCATGACTGAGGGTTCGCGACTTGCTTAACTCATAAGGTAGAGTCGCCAAAATAGGGTTGCACAATTTTTGAAATTTTTGAAAATTTTCAAAACAAAAATACTTTCCAAGAATAACTAAAACACTCAAAAATCTTTTTGTATTTGATCAACATATAATTAAGCATGTGCAACATATTTAATCAAGTACAATCACACAAATGAATAAGGCATTCATTGAATATAGACATGTGTGATATGTGTGGGTACCAAAAATGAGATAGTCTAATGTGAAGTTTCAATGATAAATTCAACCAAGTCATACACAATTAGTACTAGGAAAAGTGACCAATCTCAATTATAGAAGTATGCATATATAACCTCCTACAAAACTTGAGTACATACTTTTGAAGCTTTTCATTTGGCTTCATATACATCATAACAATTGATCATTTTGATTCAATACCTCTCATTTTTGAGATCGATGCCTAAAATTTTTGATATTTCAATTTGATGAACAAGCCTTTGGCTTTTTGGGGCATCATACATTTTCATAAAAGTCGCTTTTCCTTTTTCCTAGTTAAATACTAATATGTTCGATGGCTTTTGCAGCTCATTATCTCTTTTCATTTTGAAATTTACATTGGTTGAGCTCTTTAAGAAAAAAATAAATAAATAAATAAAAGAGTGGGAAGATATATAGGCACAAGTCTATGCAAGTCTTAAGATTAACAAAACCATTGACTAATCATTCATGAAAAGTTTGAAGATCTATTTACAATATTCACATAGATATCAAGATTTTTCCCACAATGATATGAGTGCATAAAGAACAAGCAACGCTCGTAAATGCACAAAGCCATCAGTACAAAGGTACGAGGCAAAACATGCTAGTGACAGTACACAATAATGTCAATCAAACTTTTTGGATTTTCTATTTTTTATGTGTTTTTGGATTTTTGACACAGGCAAGTAAAGATTGATCAAAAACAATGTAAAAACATTCAAAGCAAATAGCAAACAAACAAAATTTTCAACACATGCTAGAACGATAACAAAAAGCTCACAACCAATCAAAGTCACAAAACGTAGGAAGTATTAATGCATGGACATGTTGTAATACTTATGCATGTGTACCATTCTTCACCCACACGACACTTGTATTTGGGGTGATATCCCTAAAGGATTTGGAACTATTGTTCTGACTTTCAGACCTTCTGGTGAAGCTTGTCAAATAGGTGGTGAATGCATCAATCATCTTCATCACATCCCTCACCCCGAGATCACCTTCTTGACCTTTTGATTGCTCAGCAGTCCAATTCCCTTTGCCATGTCTTGGTCCTCTCGACCTTTGAGCACTTGAATTCTTTAATGCTTGAAGCTTATGACAATTGGGTCTGGTGTGTCCTTGAATTCCACAGTGACGGCAGAAATGTTGAGTTCTCTAACCTCTTTATGACTTTGGAGTGATTTCCCTTTAGCCTTAGGTTTGACCACTGATTGGTTAGGAGGGTTTGTCAAAAACCGTTAGTCAGTCACATTTCACTTCTTCTCCGCTTTCACTTTTTCAACAGTAGTGATTGCCACCATTGGTTCCTTAGCTTTCACAAACATCATATCCTTGGACACTTTGGCACTTGAATTGCTCTCTCTGGGGTATCCCAATCCACTTTTGTCGGAGAAGGGTTTTTGATAAGCAAGCACTTCATCAAGCTTCTTGGAGGAAACTTACTCTACTTTAGCGTTAGTTTGAATCACCTCAAGCTCAAAAAATTTGATCTTTGAATAAGCTTCGATTAGCTCTCCATTCAGCATCTCAACTTCACACTTAGTCTCCTTGTACCACACTAAAAGACACTTGTAGTCTTGCTCTGCTCTCTTCATTTTCTTAATGGCTACTTTAGCCACTTTTGCATATTTTACGGTCCACTCAATGAGGGAATTGTAGGTCTCTTATAGTCCCACTATTATTTCATCTTCCACTAACACACTCAAATCATTCGAAGATTGTATAGGAGCAATGGTTATAAATGCGGAGTAGTTTCCCTCTCCGTCATAGCTTTCTTCCGAGTCCAAATTAGAGGAGTCTAACTCACTAAGAGTAGTGGCATACACTTTACCCTTCCCTCCCAAATAGTTTGGACACTCCTTCTTGAGATGTCCATGATCGTTGCATTCATAGCACGTGATTGCTTGAGAAGATTGAGAATCCTTCCCATCTTTCTTCTTGAATTCCTTTTTCTCTTTCTAGGAATTTTGGAATTTTCCTTTCTCAGCAAACTTTCTATTCTTTTTGAACTTCAAGAACTTTCGGAAGTTCTTAACAAGATACGCCATATCTTTTTCAACCTCATCCTCATCTGATGAGTCTTGAGCTTCCATTCTCTCATTGATTTTCTTTAGAGCAAGTGATTTGCTCTTCCTTTGTGATGGTAGAGAAAGCTCAAATGTAACACCCCAAACCCATACCAAGGATTTAGATGTACAACTTGTCTTATAAATAATCAACAATAATATAATGGAATAGAGCGTAATTAAATATCCACAAATATACTTCAAACCATCAAAATCTTTCCTATGAAATCCATAAAACAAAAACTTTAACAATAAAGTCTCGAAATACAATCTCAAAGGGTTCCACAAATGCCAAACTCACTATCCTAAGAAAATATACTAAAACAGTCCATCAACTAACATAGCTCCGAAAGAAGTCTTCAATCTATGTCTCCAATGATCTACTACCAAAAGATATTCCACTGCTCTAATCTGAAAGGGTGGAGAAAGGGGGGTGAGCTAGAAGCCCAATAGGAGACTACATAACATGAGGATGTCTTTCAAAACAAAACATTAGTATCATTGATAAAATATAGTCTTTACAAAAAACTTGCATATAGTTTTAATAGTAATATAATATATTCTATAAAACTGTCAAGAATAAAACATTTACTATAATGTTTTAATCATTAAATAAAATAATAACCACTTTAGTTAGCCAAAATACACTAAATAGGTAGAAACAATATATTATAGTAATAAACAAATTTTCCACTTGTAAAGGTCAATAACAATAAAACAATAGTTCGATATGGAAAACATTAGATATTAGCCAGACAAGATATAAACTGCTAATTACTCAGTGGGTGATTCCCATAGGGAACAATAACACTAACCTCAAAGAGGCAACATTGGCTCCAAAGAGCAAATGATAACACTAGCTCCGAAGAGCAAATGATAACATTGCACCACACCACAATAACACTACATTGGCTGAAGACCAACACTTAACCCTGTGTTGGCAAAGGTTGCAGACTATCTAGCTGACCATTTGAAAACATTCTTTCTTTATTATAATATTGTCAATATAAACCATATATCATATAATAAATACTTTCTCAAAAATATAGTTTTGAGTCATTCTTAACTTATATAGTTTCAAAGTAATATACAAGAAATAATAAAATTCAAGTATGTGTATAAAGCATTGACAATGGTATAAGTTTTTGGAAACTTTACTTTTGCAATTATGTGTGTATATATTTATTTATTTTTACCAAAAATATATATATGAATATATACGTCTTGAGAGGCGTCATGTACTGAAGTCCACTTACATCTAGTTGCTAATACTTGTAGCCTAGATCCAAAATCAAATGAGCTTTTCCTCCACACCTAAAAATAAAGGAGTGACATAATTATAAAATTAATACATCTTGGCCTATACCATAAGGATGTAAGGGACACTTCCTAATAATTTACTAGTCTTTAAACATCTCTACAATCCTCTATAACATATTACTTCTCCTTACTACTATTATGTCATTGAGGCAAAAAGAAGTATGTAACCTGTAAGGATACTATCTAATGAGAATATGCATGTTGGTTGTTCACCAAGATTTTCATCAAGCCCTAATAGGTAAATATTATTACAACGATTGTATAGTTAAGTGTCAGATTCATATTTTCCTTAAGATTTCATATAACACTTCAACACCACCATGAAACACTCTATAAGATCCAAATATATGTATAGCATCCATAAAAATCTCTACTTGTATAGCAATTTATAGCAAGTACTGCTTCCCAAGCCCTAATAGCCTATTGCATCAACTAAAATGAATTGGTCCCTTCTAAACTGCTTCCCAAGCACCAAAATACCTCCTCACAGATATGGGTATGGTGAGATAAGGATTTAGCTAAATGTACCTCTCAAGGATATGTCAATGGAGAGGGTGGGAGTAGAGGAATTTGGAGAATCAAAGGATAAAGATTATGGATGAGCCAATCTTGTTTTTCTCTAGGGTTTCTCTCTCAAAATTCCTTCTAGAAGTTCTCTACATTTCGTGAGTATAAGGGTATTTATATTAGAGTGTATGAGGAATGAAAAATGCCAGTTTTCAACAAATAGGGCATTCTGGTAACTTAACCTCGCGACTAGAATGAGTCGCGAGCTAACTGCCTGGCTAGACTGGAAGTTTTGTCTTGTAGTGCTCCGGCTGTCGTGACCCTTCAGCTCCCCCTGCATACTCCTCACGTGTGCCATTCTAGCAACTTGCCAGTTGTGAGCTAGTCGCGAGATCCAGTAGTGAGACTCCCTTGAATTGCACACTTCTTTTAAGATTTCTTCACACTCTCTCACACACTACCCTTACATAATTCCCACCTAAATACAGAGTATCTAATTGTTAAAATACAAGCAAATTTGGCACGGAATAAAGCCAACACATGATTGAATAAATTCAACCTTACAAATAAAACCCTAGAGTGCAACCATAATTTTTTAGTAGAATAAATTGTAGTTAATGGTAACCTTGGGCTTGTTAAGAGTTGATAGAAAGTCCAAAGCCTAATAGAGCTAGATTTTTTGTTTTCCCTTTAGTCTCATCTCAAGCCACGTGACTAATGTCCAATTAGGTTGGCCTAATAGCTAATCAAAATATAAAAGGGTCTAGGTTAAGTCTAAAAACCCTAATTGCTACTACACTACACAAGGAAGAGAGGAGAGAAATTGTTCTCTCCATCTACACGCCTACTATAACAAAGAGAAGAAAATTTATCTTCTCCTTAAGACACATAACTTGGTTTTTGACAAGGAAGAGAGTCCACTCTCTTGGGACTCTAGTGGTCAGTGAGGTGAAGACAAAGGAGAACTCAAGGTCAAGAGTTATTGGAATTTCTATTTTCTTTTGAGATTTACTGTATCAAGTAATTTCTCTAATTAGAACCCTAATCTAGATCATAGATCCGATGGTGTTGATGAAGTCGCAACATGTTTGATAATTTTACTCCTATCAAAGAACCATTTTTACTAGCCAAAGAACCAAAATTGCTCTTTTCATTTTTAAACTTTGCCTAATACCAACTTCTTCTTCATCTTTGGAGTGTTCAATAACCCATTTGCTTTTGCGGAACTTGACCTAAAACTAGAATCATGGAGCACTCTCAAATTGAACCTTCCTCATATCGAACTTGGAAACCTTAGGGGCTGTTTGGTTCAAAAAAAATGGCCACTCGTCACTCTATAACTCATTTTCTATCACTCAATAATGAGGAAATATCTCACCCGGCCTATATGGCACCCAATACTCAGTTAAGTTTTCAACCGAAAAAGCTAAAAAAAATGGGACCCACACACTCTGACCTCACCTGTGCACCTAACCCCCCTACCCAACCCTATTAACTCCACTCAACAATTCAAACCTCACTTTACCATCACATTTCTTCTCCATTTCTCATCCTCGCTAAAACCAAGCCCATAACAACTCTCCCTCTACGTCCTTACTCCATCATCAATGTTTCTTCTGCATTTCACAAACCAGATCTTATCTTATAGCTCAACATTGTTCATTTCAAAAAAAAAAAAAAAATGAACAAAACTCATTACCTAAAGGCATCCCATGTTAATTGAACTTGAAAACCAATAAAGAAGGGTTAAAGGGATAGCCCAATCGTATTATAATCATTTGGAAATTGGATGCTTGGGATTCACAATTAAAGAAACCAAACCCACAACCACCATTCCAGTCTAGCCGTGTCATCGTCAGAGTTCACATAGCCCGAGGTTAAGCGGCGTTGAGATGTTGTTCGTTGGATGGGTCGGCATGGGAAGGGTGAAGGACAAAGAACGGCAGGCAAATTGGAAAAGAAAGGCTGTAGATGGGGAGGGCTGAGATTCTTTTGTCTTTCGGTGTTGGTGAGATTTTGCTCTGAAGAAGAACAGAGAAAGAAGAGAGACAAAAAGAAAGAAAAGTGGGAAAAAAAAAAAAAAGGAGTGACCAGTGGGAGAGAGAAGGAAAATTTGACTTGACAAGACTAGTGGGTCCCAGCAGTGTGTGTTTATTTACCAAAAAGCCATGGAAACTCAGTTTCCATAACTTGAAAACACCTAAAATGTGTTTTCAATTTCCATAACTTATCACTAAAAAAACCAAAGAATTAAGTGATAGAAACAAAAACTGAAAAAAAATCCAAACAAACCAAACAGCCGTGGGACCCACCAATTTTGAGTTATGGGTGATGGAAAACAACAAATCCAAATAGCCCCTTAACGTCTTCCGAATTTCATCTTCACTCATAAACTTCAACCTATTTAATGCAACTGAATTTAGACACGGCTTTATGACTTGGTTCTCGGTTTTATTTATTTCAAATTTCCCTAACTGAATATCTTCCCAAAGCTTGTCTTCGATCTCCCATGATTCCCTCACCAACTTGTAAAGCTTCAAATCCCCTTCTTGCTTGGGTATTGTGACCTTGGGAATCAATTTTCCTTATGTGGAGAAATTGTCATGATGCCAATGGCAAAGAGAGTGAGATCTGCATGTAGGAAGGACATAGGAGAGAAGAAAGAAAAAAGAAAAAAGAAATAAAGTGTGTGTTTGGCAAAAATTAAAAAACCAGCTTATTTTACTATTCAGCTTATTTTTGCTACTATTTATGGGTCTCACTGCACTTTTTGATACTATTTATGGGTCTCACTATACCATTTCAATTAATTTTTACATTTATCTACAGTACTTTCTGTAAAATAAGTGGATCCCAAACAGACTCAAAAGGGAAAAAATAAAAATTTTGATCTATGAATTTAGATACGTTCGGTTTAGACTTTGCGTTTTTTATTAATATTTTATTAGCCACGTAAACTTTAAGCATGATAGCAGTGCATATCATTTGTCACGTAGATGTTTTTCATAAGTAAGATGATGAGAGACTAAATTGACCACAAATTGAAAAATATAAGGATCAACTTGACTTTCAAGAAAACACAAAGGACCAAATTGAAAATACCCTCAAAATATACGGTTGAAAAAGGTAATTTTGCCTATAATTAGTATTTGTACATAGTCCTCGTTGTTTGATTAAAAACGAATCATTTTGTCATATTTATTGATAGCTTGTACTCACCGTATAATACTTAAAATTTGGGCTGTCCTACACTCCTACTGTCGCAAGCAATTAGGCTACTTTCCTGAAAGCAACTACTATCCCACAACAGATTTTATAAAAGCAGCTAGGAATTGCATTTCAAAGTAGTTATGTGAACAAGACTGAAGAGGTCCCTAGTGTATTGAATTTCATTGAATGTTATCATTTTTTGTCAAAATTTTCATGATAATCCTTAATATTTTTCTCCAACCATTCCACAATATCAATTTTAATCAATTCAAATATTCGTAACATTTGAAAAATATTATTTTAATAGAGTATTATAACTGCAAATGCTATCTCATTCCCTCTCTTTCTTTCTTTCTTCTTTTTTTTTTTTTTTTCTTTTTTTTTTCTGCGTCTGTTACTCAAAAAATAATAATAAAAATACTGCATTTACTACCTTTTCCAAATATTATCGAATGATCCCAACAGTCTCAGTTGATTCTGTATTCAAACTCCTTCATAACAGCTTTTATAAGGCGGCAGCATTATTATTTAAACTGGCTCTAAAAGTGAGTACATCCTACGTATAATTGGTGTATTTGCTTATTATGTATTTTCCAATCTATGATGCAGAATTAACGAAAGCCAAAAAGAAAAAGAAAAAATTGAGTAATGAAGAAATTAGCACGGGTAAAACAACCAGCAGTTTTATGAGAATGATAGCTTGATAGGGAAGAAGTCGGTTGGGTAGCTCACTACTCACAAAGTAAGATAATTACGGTTTCTTTTGGTGAATAATTCTGTTCATTCGCGAAACTAACAAGGAACAAAGAAAGTACAAAGAAGAGGAATTGATACCATTGATGACGGAACAAAGAAATTAGAGAATTGGCTCATTTCTCATTCAATACCACTTCAACGACCACATTGCAAGTGCCAATCAATATATATATATATATAACCGAAGCATCTAAAACTCTCATAATTTTTCACGTCAACATTAATTAATTAAATATTATAATTAAATAATATTATAATTACAAAGTACAGTAATTATTCAGGTTTTTCTCTCACTCTTTGGGTTTTCTGTTTTGGTAGATATTTGAATTTCAATAGGTTCTTAATTTTTCCACTCCTACATAGAATTTTGATTTTTAAGTTTTTGAATGTTTTTGTAGATATTTAGATTCCAATTGGTTCTTAAATTTTCCACTCCTACGTAGAATTTTGATTTTAGGTTTTTGAATTTCTTGATTTCAGCTAATCAGAGAATGTTCCATGACAACATAGCTAATAAGAATGCTTTTAAATTTTCTCAATCTTTGCAAGTACCTCAGTGTTGGTGATTGTAAGGGAAAACTTCATATCTATTACCTACAAACTTCTGATTATTAATGCTTTCAGGTAATGCATTCGCCTACATGCAGTTTTGACATATTCCTTTCAGGTTATGCTTTCTGACAAGCATTTAGGTCCTACACATCTTAGAATATTAAAATTTTGAAAAATTTGGTAGGGTGCTCATGACACAGAGATCTTCTCATTGAGCTTTAGCTTATCAAGTAAAAAGGAGGCTAATTCTGAAGAAGTTGCAGATAGCCAATCCTTCCTTGCATCAGGGGGCCACGATTAAATGATCCATCTTTATCGTTGAAATTTTTATTTGACTGTTTTGGAGGTATTATGGTAGTCTATTATTGTTGAAATTATAAGTAGTTCTTTTGGCAACAAGGTAGTTCTTTGATCACATTATATGCAAGGAATGGTTGCAACAATAATGCATGATGTGTGTTTGAAAAAATGTCTCAAAAATCTGCACTGCACACTATTTCATAAAAATTTGCACTGTAGTACACTATTTTATAAAATCTGCACTGTTTTGAATAACTTTCTGCATTGTTTTTAAATAACTTTCTGTAAACCAATTTTCTGTTTCGTATGTTGGTATTTGTTGTTTCATATTTTGCAGTAGAGTGAAAACAAATCGAGTTAATGCTTCTATGTCATGTAAGATTTTGAAAATTGGAAGTTGTAATTTTGTTGTTTTTGCCTTTTCATAATTTATTATACGTTAGTATTGCATAAATTTCACTGGCATAAATTGTTTTATTTTTTTGTTTGTAATTTATACATCTAAGAATTCAGACTACAATTATAATTAAGGCTTAGTTGATTTGTTGAGTTAACTAATGTTTGCTCTATTATTTTAGGCATTGAATTTTTTTTATGCATGTTGAGGTTGTTTCATTTTGTTAGAAATTCCCAGCCAAGAGGCTTTAGGCTTTGCTTCAGGACTTGTGTTTTTATACCATGAAAGTTTTCTTTCCATGCCTCAGTATTGATAAGTAACATCTATTTATAGATGTGTGGCCTTTCAAAAAGCCACACATTGAGTTATTCCTTTGTTTAAAGTTCCGATGTAAAGGCTGGATTTGGCATGTTGGATTATATTTTCAAAGTTTTAATTGATCATCTGTTTAGGTGTTGAGGAAAAAAATAGTGAAGCAAGAGTAAATGGAAGCACAATCAGTTGTGAAGGGGTTTTTTAGATATGTTGGCGAATTGTGAATTTTGCTTTGTTAATGTTCAGAGGGTTCACTGTTGCAAATATGATGTCCTTTTCTATGTAATAAATCTTTGATTACCTATTTAGCAAAGCAATTTGTGGATAAGCATCTCGCTTTTTTTTTTTTTTTTTTTTTTTTTTTTTTTTTTTTTTTTTTTTTTTTTTTTTTAGGATAAGCATCTTGCTTTGATTGGTAATTTGGTGTTTTTTTTTTTTGGCATAATTTTTATTTTTCTCAAATTTGTTATTCCATTGATATGTTGAGCTATATTTGTTTCTTTTTTATCTGTCTATGGTATTTGGATCCTGTTTCAATGAATGGACCAATACCATTGGGTGTGTAAGTATAAAAACTTGAGTTTCTTCTTCTAGTGTTATAATTTTTTCAATGATATGATTATGATTTAAAATGGTATGGAGAGCTAAAAAGATATGTTTGATCCAAATTCCAAAAGGAGCAGCTATGTTAATTGTTACTCCCTATAAGATGCATTTAGATGCTATTTATGCTGCCACTTCCCTTATTGTTATATCACTGAATTATCCTCTAGACTTATTATATTCATAAATGCTCTTGACTGATTTCTGTCTTTGAAAAAGACCCGAATAATGGTTGGTGGTCTCCTTTGCAAATCAAATTCTTTTCAAAGCTACCGGCCAAATTCCACTTTGATGATAGAATATTAAAGGGTTGATTTGGAACCATTATAATGTTTCAACTGTAGATCTGCCAAGTAATACTACCAAAACAGTATAATCAGCCCAACTTAGAGTTATCTAATCTAATAGATATATGTTGCAACTAACAATGGCAAAATTGTGGATTGATGTGCAATCGTTAAAATGTTGAATTTGGGTTAAAAGGTTGACATCAACCTAATTTTTAGCATCTGTCACAATTTTAAGTGAATTCATGTAAATTTATTCAAATGTTAATTTTTATGCCTTACAGGGCTTTAAGGAGTACTTAAATTTGATTTTGGATGATCCTGGAAACGTCAACGTCAAGAGCAAGAGAAAAAAAATTTAGGTGGGTTCATTTTCTCATTTTCCTTTACTTTTAATCTCCCAAATGTCCATACTCTAAATGTGGTACATCTATTTTGTTATGGGTCAATTACATCAAGAAAAAATGTCAAGGGCAGATTCTTCTTAAGAGATGCAACACAACAACCGCCTCTCTCTCTCTCTCTCTCTCTCTCTCTCTCTCTCTCTCTCTCTCTCCCTCTCTCTCTCTCAATAGTGGAAAGTGATGATTTCAGCAATTGTGTAAATTGGCATTATGTTTTCTTTTCAATTCCATTGAGGTCTAGCTTCTTTGTTTACTGGCAATGTTAGAATTTAGAGACATCTTGGATATCAAGAATGATTAATGTAATTTATGAAAGATATTTGATTAAATGAGTATGGAATTAACTATATTTTCGTAATTAATTGTATTGGAGTGTACTTATATCAATTATATATTTTCTAAATATGATCTCAAGCTCTTGGTTATCATGATATCTCAGTGTATGTGATAGATTTTATTACTTTGTAAGTGATAGATTTTATTACTTTGGTATATAATTTATAACATGATCTTGATTTTTTTTTTTTTTTTCATATTGGGGAAGTTATCAATAGCTTTCCTGTGGATCACACGGGTTAGCAACTAGTTTGTGAGAAAATTATGACACAGGCAGTGAGTGCATTATGTTGCTTTCCTAGCCTAAATAATGCCTATGTGCCCCTATGCATGGTCTAATAATGAGATATTAGGTATAATCAATTAAACCTTATAGTTTTAAAATGAAAAAAATAAAATTTGAAGTTTTAAAGAGCAGTAATTTAAACCCTGTAGTTGTAAAAATAATAAATTAAATCTCAATTTTGGGTTCTAACTGGCACAATTAATAAAGTATTTTGTTGCCGTATAAAAGATTCGAAGTTCCATTCTCACTTATACAAAAAAGTAATTGGTATTTCTGCCTAATAATAAAGAACTATTATGGATTATCATAGAGATGTCATAAGTTGAATGCTATTGTGTACATATATATATATATATAATTAAAAAAATAAAAAATAAAAAACCTTCTACTTATGTTACAACTTACAATAGTGGGTGAATTTAAACTATAAATGCCTTCAATGGAAATATTAGATGCCAACATGATAAGAGTTGGGCTATAAGATTTTTGGCTTTCTGTTTTAAATTAGATGGTTTGATTAGTTGCACTCAAATTTTCTCAAAACAAAAATGTTTATTAGCAATCGGTTCTTTGTTGGCTTTTTGCATCTTATTAGCATATATATACACTTTCTCTATATATATATATATATATATATATTTTTTTTTTTATGAACAAGAGAATTATATTAAACTAATGAACATTGTCTCATTCTCCATACTAAAGAACATTACTAAGGGAATGGAGTAGATCGGGAGAATTGCACCTGCTTTATAAGAAGATAGCATAAGCTAAAGTATTACAGTGCCTAAAGTACTTGAGAAACCTGCTAAAAGAAAAAGAAAATGTCTTCAATTGAAAGCTTAATAGGTGATTATAGCCTCACGGGCTTCTACCATACAGAGGATCTCCTGCTTCCATGATATCAGTCCACACGTAAATGATCTCTTCTTCCTTGTTGTATCTACTTCCAAATGCCAAGAAAATATGGTCACTTCTAACCGCTGTTGGAAAACACAGTTTTACATCTCATACGAAATAAGTAGCAGAAATTAAAAGATCTACTCTATTCATGTGAGATAACATGGAATATCTAAAATTTTAGAAACAAAGATTAGGAGGGCGTACCATGATGCAGTGAAATTCAAAACAAAAAAAAGATTGAACTTGGGAAAACCTTCATTCTTCACTCCAATTCCACATATGCCCAAGATGTGTGGTCTCTCAATTAGTTATGTATGCACTTGTTCAAGACAGAATGTGCTAAGAGAAAACAGTATTTTTCTTTTTTTAATCATACATACGTTTTAACTGTCAAGGTAGTTCTTTATTTAACAACTTTTATTAAATAAACAACATATTATCTAATTGGGCTAGTCTTTTGGGCCAGCCCAATTGGGTTTTAGTGTGTGGCTTGGGATGGGACCAAATGAACAAATAAAGCTCTAGCTCCAATAGGCTTTGGCCTTATCTATCAACTCTTGACAAGTCCAAAGTTATCATTAATTATATTTAATATCACTATATAAATATAATCGCACTCTATGCTTTATTAATAATATTAAATCCCAAGACTTTATTATCTAAACAATTAACCCCTTCGTGAAAATATTTGTAGTAACATAAAGTCATAATATATAACTGCCACGTTGATAATTACTACCTTTTGATCATTGAATATCCGACTTAATGCTTTAAGTTATTCCTATAAATTTATGAAATCAAATTTCATAAAATATGAACTTTAGTAACTCTCTACTAAAGTAGTTAGGCCTAACACTCTGAATAATCAAACCCATTAAACTTATCTCAAGGAAATATTTTATATCTCTACAAAGAGACTATGAATTCTATCTTGAGAATATGTGTTCCTTTAGCACTACGTGTGGCTGCCTAACATATTAAGGTTTTAACCGTTGAATTAGATTTCACTCCTGATATATTAAAGCAGCCTTAATTTCATGATCGGCTTCACTATCCTCTCAGTATTGAGAGTTTATGTAAATGAAAGTTATGAGATTTATTATTTAGTTGAAAGTCGTTAACAGAATAATTAATCTCACAGTGGTCCAGTTCAATATGTCTTATACACTTAAGACACGTCAACATATCAACTAGAAGTCTCCACTTCCATGATCAAGACAAACCATCTTCACAGATGAAATGCCCAATTTCATCACTGACTACGAACTAAGTTTTGAGTTTGCAAAGAACTTGTGATTTTTATCTTCTGTGACTAAATCACATACTATGCATCTCAAAGACTATATGATAATGTCTAAATATTCATATTACCATTATTTTAGATAATAAAACAACTTCATTATTTATAACATAATGTCATATACAACATTGTACAATTGGATTTTAGGGCACTAATCCTAACAACTGCAACGTCGAAGTTGATTTTGATGACACTTAGGGGAGGAGAGGGGAGACCAGGTCCCAACTCTTCTAAGATTTTGTTCACACCTACCCATGCTCTTTTATGAACTTTATCAGTTCATTTAGACCCCTATAAACTCAGATTGTTAAACCTAATTAATTAACCAAGTTGTTACTTAGGTTTATTATTCAGATCTAGGTTAAACATAAAAAATCATATCATTAAGTGCGAAAAAATAAATAAGACAAACGATATGATAACCCAGGAAAACCAATTAAACTATCCAGTTTCAAGGCAAAAAATTTGGGAAAGATTTAACCTAACCTATCCTCAAGGCAACAAATTCACTATGATAGAATGAAAGTGTTTACAATAGATTTAAACCCTAAATCCAATGCTACCTCTTGTAGTACTTACTCACGTAACCATACACAGCTCTGAATCCACAGACTCTTCTATCTGAATTTGTAACACACAAACACCCACATTTGTGACTTTGAGATCCACTCAAAACTTTAATCATCAACTATTTATGATATTGTTGCAACAACTTAATCCACCAATTCTTTAATGTAGATATTCTTCCCGGTAGATGCTTGTTGAGTTAGAATGCTACAAAAACCTCACAAATCTCACAGGAATAACTTACAAGACTTCTAAGAACTTTTAAAATGTATTTAGGTTTTTTCTTTTTGAAAGTTCAAATAGCATTGAAAACACTATGAACGTTTAGACCCCCAAACAGCAAAATACCAATTTAAGCTTTATATCAAACAATGTATGTGTGAAAAATGATAACAAGCTTATAACAAAATTGATAAACAATCTAAACCAATTAAAATCACATCCATAACAGAAAATAAATGGTAAAGATTAAGGGAAGAGAGATGCAAACACAAGAACAATACAACAATGTGTTATCGAAGAGGAAACTGAAGCTCTCGGTGTAAAACCTCTCCGCCGCCCTCCAAGCGGTCAATAATCCACTAGAAAATGAAATTGGGATACATGAACAGCAATAGACCCTCCAAGCCTAATCTACCCAAGTACTTAAGCCCTCCAAGTTTCTTGCTCCAACGAGGTTACGCCGAACCTTTGTCTTTTTTAGCTTGCCGGATTCTGTAATAAACCATAGTATCAACCAATAACCATTGGTCCCTTCCAAATTGCTTCCCTTAGCACCAAAAGATGTTCTCACAAACGTGGGTATGGTGAGAAAAGGATTTGGTGAAGAATCTCTCAAGGATGTATCAATAGAGAGGGTGAGAGTAAAGGAATTTTAAGAGTCTTTATGTGAAGATTGTGGATGAATTAATCTTGTTTTTCTCTAGGAGTTCTCTCTCGAAATTCTTTCTGGAAGCTCTCTACATTTCGTGGGTATGAGGGGTATTTATACTAGGGTGAGATAGGAGTGCGAAGAGTCAGGTTTTTCAAAACAGAGCTGGTTGGTGGTTTGGCCTTGCGACTTGGCTGAGTTGCAAATTCAAGCTGCGAGATAACAGAATGGCCAGGCTGGACTTTTTGTCCTATAGTGCTCCAGCTAGCGCGACTATTCAATTTCTCGCACGCTTCACTCGTGTGCTGCATTTGGCAGCTTGCCAATCGCGAGTCACCTGCGAGTTCTAGCCGCGAAGCCCTGCATCCTTGCACAATCTTGAGCATTTCTTCACACTCTCTCACTCACTACCCTTACATGAATCCCACCTGAATACAAGGTTTTTAAGTGCTGAAATACAAGCAAATTGGCATGGAATAAAGCCAACAAGATGGTTGATTTAATTCAACCTTACACTTTTATACTAAGTAGTGTTGGACAGAAACCCTAAACGTCTTTGCGGGCTTTGGGCCTAAATAAAATTCTACAAAACATGATCTTTGATTGGTCGAGCCTTTCTTTCGATCAGTCTAGCTTACAGATTCTGAATTCTTCTTTCTGCAACTTGACTGTTCTTGAATCTTGACTTGAATCATCACAAACAATGTCTAATACTTAAACTAGACATGTTTTTGTTCTCGGTTTTCCAACTTACATAAAATTAAAACCTAAACATTTATTTCTAAATATTTTGAACCTAACAAACTTCAAAAACCTTGTTAGCTTCCCTTGATATTTTGAAGGGGTCATCTATAATGGCAGGAGCTCCTAGAGTTTTGTTTTTCAACATCCATAACACGCACTGGAAAAAAGAAGCTTGTTTTGAAGATATACTAAGGCGAGTTGAAGTATTTAGGATAACTTTGATCCGTTCTGATTGGAGATCCAACGAGGAGGTTATGATGGGTTAACATGGATTATAAATTGTGGACCATGTTTAGACAACAGGAATGATGGTATGAGAGGTGTTTCAACTTCTTTGTTGGTTAGAAGTGAGCTAGCTTTTGTGGCTTAGATGTTGGACTTGAGTTTATTGCTAAAGGTTAAAAGACTTGCTTTTGGCCATTGGGTCTTTCCATCACATTCGGATCTGCCCATTGGACATCAAATATGCATGTTTTGAATTTTTTTTTTTTTTTTTGGGTCTTGATGGGTAAAATTTGTTAGTTGAACTTAATTTATTTCTAATTTTGTTATTGGTAAGTTTATCAGTAAAACTTAATAGATATGCTTTGGGTCTTTTTACTACATTTGGATTTGCAACATCAAATCGACAAATCTGCACATTGTGTGTGTGTGTGTGTGTTTTTTTTTTCTTCTTTTTTGTATTTAATGGGTAAAATATGTTGATTGAACTTAATTTTTCTAACTTTGTTATCAGTAATTTTTGTTGATGGACTAATTGTTTTGGGCCTGTATGTTTTATTTTAGATTTTAGATGTATAATTTTTTTTTTTTTTTTTTTTTTGATAGCCTTTAAAAGGAGGAAAAAATTTAAGAGAAAAAAATGAATATATAGGAGTTTTACTCCAATATGCACAGATTTGATTACTCCATACCTCATTTTCTCACTTCTGTTCAAGGTATACCTATTGTAGTCATACCGGAGCTTATCTCGATGTACTACACGTCCCAAGGGTATCGCATCCTGATTACCCTGGTTGTCCTCGTCTATGGACTGTATCCAAAGACGAACTCATGTCTTTCTTTTGTGAGACACCTTCATCTTGGGGTGATCGTCAAAACACCCCTTACTCAGGCTTTGCAAAAAGTCCAAGGTTCCTGAATATGGTGATGACATTTGTTTTACATCCCTTGTCTTGCTATAATTCTATTACTAAGCCTTGTGCTCGATTTTTGCTATCCCTCATTGAGGACCTTACCATTGACTTTTTCTCTTACTTCATACTCTTCCTTATAGATGTCTATAAGGATACGGTGACTCGTGGTAAGCTTATTTTTCCTTTTGCTATCACGAGGGTCATTCACCATACCTCTGTGTCCTATCTAAAGTCTATTCAAGAAGCAAGTGAAGAAGTATTGTATTTTAAATCTCGATGGATACGTCGATAGATTGTATCTATTGAGGTTTAAAAGGCAATTTTAGCCCGATGCTCGACAGCTACTCGATAGATACCCTATCTATCAAGAATTACAAAATTCAGATTTCCATATCTATTTTTCACGCATATCCAAGTTATGTGTTTAGGTTTCCTTTTCTCACAACCCTAGACATATATAAGGATTATTTTAAGGGCCGTCTCACTTGATGCAACTGGATGCAAAGGTTTTATTCAAGCATATTATGACCGAAAACAATTTGCCCTAGGGTTTTGTGACCAAGGAGCTTCTTGGTCTTCATCGTCTGGATGAACTAAAGAACTTTGCAACCAACATCCTTCTCAAGTTGATGTGTTAGTCATGTACTGGATCTGTGCATCAATTGGTTAGTCACGTACTTGGAGCCATGCATTGAAATGAGAGATTGTCACTACATTACAAGTCCAGTTGTGTATTAGGGTAAGGGTTCAATTGTAGGTTGGTATAAGGTACTGGGATTGCTTTACTTGTAATCGCTTGTTTTGATAATAGTGGATTCTTAGGAGTGGCGACCTTAAATTCATCTGGTGCGATTTTTGTCTTTGAGATTTTCCCCATTCGTAAATAAATCACTGTGTCAAATTTATTTTCCGCTGCATTAACTTAGTTGGTGATTTGTTTGTGCTACCACGTGTATTGCATGTTAATTGACTTACTTAATTAACTTGGCTAATTAATTGGTTAATTTACCACACAGGGTCAATACATTCTTGGCCTATCACAAAAAACTATAGAAGAAGAAGACTCTTGAGGCAAAAATGTAGATACATAGCATCTGCAAAAATGCATAGAGAGAGAGAGAGAGAGAGAGAGAGAGAGAGAGAGAGCGATCGAGACATAGAAGAAGAGCGAAGAAAATTGCATTGTGATCTCAATTCTGATAGTCTCATAGTGGGTGGTTGATGTTGAAGGCTTGAAGCATCAACAATGGCTATGAGTAACAAAAAAACAAAACTCAAACGGTCTGACCTATAAGAGCCGTGGTTCTCATGGTTCACGGAATTTCTAGTAATAGCCAGTTATTAAGGTTAAAAGAACATCTTTAATGAACAGTTTCTCATTAACTCGGTTGGACCATACGGGCCGATCTGGGTTTCAAAACCATGATCAAGACCAAAAAAAAAAAAAAAAAAAAATTCCAAAGCAAATCTATTAAGTTTTACCAATAAACTTACCAATAAAAAAACTAAAAAAAATTATGTTCAATCAATAAATTTTACCTATCAAAGACAAATAAAAGGAAAAAAAAAACACTCAAAATATGCATATTTATAAATAACCACTCACCATATTATTAATTTGCAAAATAAAATTTTTTTTTTCTCTTAAATTTTTTCCTCCTTTTAAAGGCTATCAAAAAAAAAAAAAAAAAAAAAATTATACATCTAAAATCTAAAATAAAACATACAGGCCCAAAACAATTAGTCCATCAACAAAAATTACTGATAACAAAGTTAGAAAAATTAAGTTCAATCAACATATTTTACCCATTAAATACAAAAAAGAAGAAAAAAAAAACACACACACACACACACAATGTGCAGATTTGTCGATTTGATGTTGCAAATCCAAATGTAGTAAAAAGACCCAAAGCATATCTATTAAGTTTTACTGATAAACTTACCAATAACAAAATTAGAAATAAATTAAGTTCAACTAACAAATTTTACCCATCAAGACCCAAAAAAAAAAAAAAAAAATTCAAAACATGCATATTTGATGTCCAATGGGCAGATCCGAATGTGATGGAAAGACCCAATGGCCAAAAGCAAGTCTTTTAACCTTTAGCAATAAACTCAAGTCCAACATCTAAGCCACAAAAGCTAGCTCACTTCTAACCAACAAAGAAGTTGAAACACCTCTCATACCATCATTCCTGTTGTCTAAACATGGTCCACAATTTATAATCCATGTTAACCCATCATAACCTCCTCGTTGGATCTCCAATCAGAACGGATCAAAGTTATCCTAAATACTTCAACTCGCCTTAGTATATCTTCAAAACAAGCTTCTTTTTTCCAGTGCGTGTTATGGATGTTGAAAAACAAAACTCTAGGAGCTCCTGCCATTATAGATGACCCCTTCAAAATATCAAGGGAAGCTAACAAGGTTTTTGAAGTTTGTTAGGTTCAAAATATTTAGAAATAAATGTTTAGGTTTTAATTTTATGTAAGTTGGAAAACCGAGAACAAAAACATGTCTAGTTTAAGTATTAGACATTGTTTGTGATGATTCAAGTCAAGATTCAAGAACAGTCAAGTTGCAGAAAGAAGAATTCAGAATCTGTAAGCTAGACTGATCGAAAGAAAGGCTCGACCAATCAAAGATCATGTTTTGTAGAATTTTATTTAGGCCCAAAGCCCGCAAAGACGTTTAGGGTTTCTGTCCAACACTACTTAGTATAAAAGTGTAAGGTTGAATTAAATCAACCATCTTGTTGGCTTTATTCCATGCCAATTTGCTTGTATTTCAGCACTTAAAAACCTTGTATTCAGGTGGGATTCATGTAAGGGTAGTGAGTGAGAGAGTGTGAAGAAATGCTCAAGATTGTGCAAGGATGCAGGGCTTCGCGGCTAGAACTCGCAGGTGACTCGCGATTGGCAAGCTGCCAAATGCAGCACACGAGTGAAGCGTGCGAGAAATTGAATAGTCGCGCTAGCTGGAGCACTATAGGACAAAAAGTCCAGCCTGGCCATTCTGTTATCTCGCAGCTTGAATTTGCAACTCAGCCAAGTCGCAAGGCCAAACCACCAACCAGCTCTGTTTTGAAAAACCTGACTCTTCGCACTCCTATCTCACCCTAGTATAAATACCCCTCATACCCACGAAATGTAGAGAGCTTCCAGAAAGAATTTCGAGAGAGAACTCCTAGAGAAAAACAAGATTAATTCATCCACAATCTTCACATAAAGACTCTTAAAATTCCTTTACTCTCACCCTCTCTATTGATACATCCTTGAGAGATTCTTCACCAAATCCTTTTCTCACCATACCCACGTTTGTGAGAACATCTTTTGGTGCTAAGGGAAGCAATTTGGAAGGGACCAATGGTTATTGGTTGATACTATGGTTTATTACAGAATCCGGCAAGCTAAAAAAGACAAAGGTTCGGCGTAACCTCGTTGGAGCAAGAAACTTGGAGGGCTTAAGTACTTGGGTAGATTAGGCTTGGAGGGTCTATTGCTGTTCATGTATCCCAATTTCATTTTCTAGTGGATTATTGACCGCTTGGAGGGCGGCGGAGAGGTTTTACACCGAGAGCTTCAGTTTCCTCTTCGATAACACATTGTTGTATTGTTCTTGTGTTTGCATCTCTCTTCCCTTAATCTTTACCATTTATTTTCTGTTATGGATGTGATTTTAATTGGTTTAGATTGTTTATCAATTTTGTTATAAGCTTGTTATCATTTTTCACACATACATTGTTTGATATAAAGCTTAAATTGGTATTTTGCTGTTTGGGGGTCTAAACGTTCATAGTGTTTTCAATGCTATTTGAACTTTCAAAAAGAAAAAACCTAAATACATTTTAAAAGTTCTTAGAAGTCTTGTAAGTTATTCCTGTGAGATTTGTGAGGTTTTTGTAGCATTCTAACTCAACAAGCATCTACCGGGAAGAATATCTACATTAAAGAATTGGTGGATTAAGTTGTTGCAACAATATCATAAATAGTTGATGATTAAAGTTTTGAGTGGATCTCAAAGTCACAAATGTGGGTGTNGGGGGGGGGGGGGGGGGGGGGGGGGGGGGGGGGGGGGGGGGGGGGGGGGGGGGGGGGGGGGGGGGGGGGGGGGGGGGGGGGGGGGGGGGGGGGGGGGGGGGGGGGGGGGGGGGGGGGGGGGGGGGGGGGGGGGGGGGGGGGGGGGGTTATATATGTTCATTTCTACTAGTGAGATAGGTCACTTGACTTTGTGCTAGTTGTGTATGACTTGATTGAATTGATCATTGAAGTTTCATACTAAACTGCGGACTTGTTCATACATGTTTCACACACACAACACATAAGTCTAATGTTCAATGAATGCCTATTTTACTTGTGTGATTGTACATGTTCAAATATGATGTGTGTGTGCTCAACCATATGTGGATCAAACCAAAAAGATTTTTGATCGTTTTATTTGTAATTGGAAGTGTTTTTCATCACTCTTTGTTTCTAGGTTTTGTACCTACTTTGGTTTTCAATGTTTCAAGCTTGTTTTTGTTTTGAAAAACAGGGGTCAAAGTGTTTCGTGAGTCATTCGCAAGTAGTTCACGACTTCACTGTGAGTTGCGAAGTTGAAAAATATATTTTTAGCATTCAGGCAAAAAATTTCGCGAGTAGCTCACGAGTTCACAACTCGTGAAATTCCCAAATTAGCTATTTTATGGGTATTTCGTGAGTTTTTGGTCCAAAACTCCTCATTTGACTCTCTTATAATTCCATCTTCTCCAAACCCTCTTTTTCAAAGCTTCTACATTAAAACCCAACTAATTTCAAGTGTTTTACACTCCATAAACTTCTCTAAGGTAATCTTTAACACTTTTAATTGATTTTGATCCTTAGATTATGTTTTTGGGAGTTTTATGTTCATACTTGAGATTTTCTCAAATGGGGGTTGGAAAACTTAATTTTTGTCAATCCTTTTGATTAGGTTTTGTTTTAAATGTCTTTTTGCTTTGGGTGTTGGCCCCTTGTGGCAAAAATAATATGTATTTAAGAATAGATTTTCATATGTTTATGCATTGTTTAACACACATGTGTAGTACGTGCACTCAAAGTGTTTGATAAAATGCCTCTATGGTGTTTTTTTTACTCTTTTGGACTCCGATGAGTACCAATTTTTGGGGATTACTATGATTATACATGTTTATTATGTTTTGATCATTGTATGTATTTTTTACACACTTTGCCCGATGAGTACTTGTTCATGCATTGATCATGCATCTCACATCCACACTAGATGCACACACTCTAACACTTGGCATGTTTTACATTTACTCATACTAGTTAAGTCTTTTTAGACATTTTAGCACATATAACATGTTCTTGTGTCTATGTAATGGCTTGGTCTATATCTTGTTCCATTATCCTTAGCATGTCATGTTTATTTTATACGTTGTAGCATTGTGTTCTTAAGATGTTTTATCTTTTGTTTAAGCTTCATTTTCTCATTCATCTTGCACCCCTTGTGCATCAATACCCTTGTTTATATCTTTTTTTCTTTCCCTTGTTTCTCTTGATTCATTTGTCTATTTGTGACAAAAAGGGGGAGAGTGTACTAGAAAGTATACTGGAGTGTATCGTCATTTCTATATGACTTATGTGCACATTCTCAGGGGGAGAACTTCTATCTCACGCACATTCGTAGGGGGAGAAATTTCATAGGGGAGATGCATATACTAAGAGGAAGAAGACATCCTTTTAATGAGAAAACCTTGTTTTTGTTTATTTTATTTTATGCTTGTTTTCTTGTTGATATATGGTGCCTTGAGTTACATTTAGTATCTATGCTTTGTTGCTCTCATTGCATTGTGTTTTTGTGTTAGACATGCATACATCCTTATGCCATTGTGCTTTGTTGATTGCATGTTTGGATGATCATTTGTTTTTCTATGTGATCATTGTAGTCATCTCCATATGACCATCATGTTTACTTAATCTCATTTTTACTTGTTTCATTATACTTGTCCTTTTATTACTTGCTTTACCTTGAAGGTCTAATGTGTTTTGTACAAGTGTTTCAGGATACATGTATTTTGTTCCAGGTTCATCATAGATTTTAGATTTAGGTGTGAGTGATTTTTGCCATTGTTCCCAAACTCATGTTTAAGTCTAGAGTCTGTTATAGGGTGTTCTGTCACGAAATAGCCAAATGGGGAGATTGTAAAGTTATGATTTACAACTATGTTTTATGTTGGCTTTATTCTATGATAAAAAGTTTTGTAATTGCTTAAATTATTTTCTTGTATTTTGTGGGATTTTATTATATTAGGTTTAGTATTAAGTTAGTGAAGAATCAAGCATGAAATGAAGATCAGTGCAGTCATGTTTCATGACTAGCTTGCAAGAAGTTCACAAGAAAGGTTCCCATGAAAAGGGCATATGAGAAATACATGCTGAAAGATGAAGAGTCAAGTACTAGGCTGTATTTTGCAAGTACTTTACGAGACAGACCATCTCACGAGGTACCTGTGAAACTCTCTGCCTGGAAGATTTTAAGTGTGACTTTCTTACCCTTCACCCATACTATATATAACCTCATTACCCACAAAAGTAAAACATACTATTATTTAGAGAGAAAACTCTAAATAGGTTTCTACAACACAATACACCCATCTTTTAAAGGGAGAGCTACTCATCTTTAGAGAGAAATCATTGTAGCCTCTTTTCCTTCCCTATCCTATTGTTATACATTGAGAGGAGATTTGTACCCAAACACAACCCATACCTATTCAGAGTGCAGAGAGTGTTTTGGAGTTAAGGAAGTTTTGGGGATTTGCCAAAAGAAGCCGGTGAGGCTTGGCGGATGCAATCGGGCGATATTGCAAGATCCAGAAAGTTAGTGAAGACAAGACTCCGAGAAGTCCGTTGGTAGTAGGAGTTTAGAGGGCTCAAGTACATTGGGTAGACTAGGCTTGGGGTTCTTTTGTTATTCGTGTACTCCAACTTATTCACTAGTGGATGGATTTCGATTTAGAGGGTTGCAAAGAGGTTTTTCGCTAAGCTCTTTGGTTTCCTCTTCGATAATATGTCTTGATGTTATCTTGTGTTTGCATTTCTCTTCCTTTACTCTTTAAGCTTTATTGTTTATTGTTACTTGCTTGCTTATGGCTTAGAGGGTAGATTCGGCGATTGTGCTGTTTTTACTCTTGTTCCGCACTTAGATAAGTTAGAGTAAAAGCAATTAAGCTGTAATTTTTAATTGGGGGTTTAAAAAAGCTCGTGTGTTTCACACAAATCCGAGCTTTCAGAGTAGATTTTTGTTTGTGCACACTTTTTGTGCATAGCTCCTTGTTTATTGTCAACACTCTTCAAATAAACTTCTGATGTTAAGCTTGACATCATTCTATCTAAGACATACTTATTACCACAAACTCATTTGAAGCATAAGATTTAAATCACGAAAGTAATTCTATCAACCCCTATGGTTCAAATTAGTAATTTTGGATTCAATTCCTATTATTGTATTTCGCAATTAATTGACAACATAATGTTCTTTCTGCTGGAAATAGCTCATTCATCTCTATTGAAGCACTTTATTTTAAGCTTACTATAGCATCTATATGGGTAATTCGTGTAGTGTTATGTTTGTTATTTGATTTAAGGAGAAGTGAGAAGTCAAAAGTTTGTTTGCTACGTGTCAATGGTTATGGAAAATGTATTGATTTCTTTTGAATTTACTAATGCTGCCTGATAGCTATGTTAATGAGAATGCTCCTCTTGACTATTATATATATGGTGATATAGAGATATAATTTTAACTCTCTAGCTTTCTCACTTTGTTAGCCACACTTATTTGAGAGTTCATCAAATGTAAATTACATATATGTAATATTTTGAACTTATATATATATATATATTATTATGTACAACTATGTTTTCCACACATTATTTTTTTGGGTAATAAGAAAATACTATTGAGAGCTTCCTATCCTACAAGCAGTGTGAGCTTGAAGGATAATCAGCGAAGGTGGGTGGCACGCACAATGTCTACTATATCGGAAATCCTATAGATGTGTGTATCGTCTCAAGACAGTGACATGGTCCATGCCTCAACCCCGCCATCTAAAAACAAACATGAATTGACGGTAAAATGGTTCTTGTTATGAGATTAATTTAAAGTATCATCATGGTAACATCTCTCCACTTTCTCTAATTTTATGGTAAATTATAATTTATGTGATATGTGATTATTTAAATGATAATATTACTGGTTTTGGTATACTGAACTTTGGCTTAAACAAAAATACTATAGTTATGCAGCACAACAAGGATTCATTATAATATGATTGAAAATATTTGATATAATTGAATTTGTTTTATGGGTAATTATTAAAGCTTAATTTTGCTCACCAAATGGCCTATATGTAGTCAACTAATTGTAATCATATTATTTTTCTAACTTTTTGTATATATTTTTTACTTACTTATTGTAAGTGATAGAAATAAGGGATAAAGAAATCCTATATAGCACCTCCATGAAAATACATACATTCTGAAAAGCTTATTACCACTACCATAGGTCCATTTATAATGAAATTATTTTCGTAGTTACATATGTATATAGAGAATAAACAAATTGCAATAAAGATCACAACCTTGTTTTCAAATAAATAAATAGAATACAGTGATCAATGTCAAATTCTTTTGCTATGGCTCAAAAGAATAGAGAAAATACTACAACACATCTGCAATATGTATCAGAGTACATTATTCAATGTAAAACATAGAGTTACAAAACATATTTCAAACCTCTTGTTAAATAAATTAAAGATACAACTATGAAGTCCATCAATACATATTTGGCAGCCAATGTAAATGCAATAACAAAACTCAAAACAAAAGAAGAGACACATCAAGAGCAAGGTTTTCAGACCCGGACCGTTCATTGAATCGTAAAAGGGAGAGGTTCAAGGTTTTTGAGGTCGAACTGAGGTCGAACCGGAGTTGAACCATGATGATGTCATAATTAATTAAAGCCTAAATATAGATATTAAATTTATAAAACTAGAAAAATTGACTAATATATCTATATATGTGGGGGAAATTTAATGATTTTTAAGTATATATTTAATAATTAAATAAGAAAGTTAATAAAATAAAATAATAACCATGAAAACATTAAAATTTATGATTAATTTTTGAAGTAAAGTTGAATATCTTTGAAGGATTTTAATTATAATTTTTTTTATTCCTTGTAAGAGATGGATAATTTAATTAAGTAGAATAAAATTGTGTTAAGTTGTTTTTAATTAAAAAAAAAAAAATTGCTAAGGGGTTGGACCGCACGGTTCTTGCCACCGGTTCGAGCGGTCCAACCTCGGTTTTAGGGGTTCATGGAATTGCCACATATGCCCGATTCTTTAAGCTTAAAAAAACTGGTTTTTATCTCGGTTCTCGGTTTTCACGGTCCGACCTCCTGGTCCAGTCCGGTTCTGAGAACTATGATCAAGAGCAATGTCCTACACAGCCTCATTAAGTGCATTTCTTTTCAAAGGATCAAAATGTCCCTTTCTTACAGTGAAATAATTGGCATATGGCCATTGAATTTGAATGTCTCTGCATTTCTCTCTTGAACTTCACACCTGATTTTCCCATTGCATATTCAATCAACCTCAAAGCTTTCATAAAATTAAAGAATAATTGGTACTATAGTTTTTTATAATTATAATTTCAAGTGACAATATGCAAAGCACATCCATCCATAAGACTATATCCACATATCCAACTAACTTTCAAAATCTAAGCCAAATAATTATATCAAAAGCTAAGTGTCCTATATTAGATTATTAAAGCTATTTATGTCAAATCAATTTCCATTCTCAAATAGAAGACAAAGCATTGTCTAATTCCTATTTTGATAATATTGAAATCAAGTTAGAGCATAAAAATGGGATTCTGCACACAAACTTCAACCAAACCACAAAGAAATAATTGGAGTTATAAAACAAACTAATTTTTGTGACTCCTTTCATTTATTTATTTCTTATCCATTAATTTAAAGGTTCATCTATTTTAAATTGGGAGCAAAGGGGGGCAAGGAGAGCGAATTTTCAAAGTAACACCTTGAAAAACTACATTTTTCCATTGCTCAATTGCACAATGGAAGGCCTTGCTCGCAAGGGCAGAGCCAAGATTTATTTATTTATTTATTTATTTTTTTTGTGGGGGCCAAGTTGCAACATTAATATTGTTTGTTTTTAGACCCCATAAACACAACTAGATTAACATAGTTAACAAGCCAAGTTATTACTTAGTCCAAATTTTAGATCTAGGTTAACATAATCATATAATCATATCAATGTAAAATGCGGAATATAAAGAACACAAAGATATGATGACCCAGGAAAACCAAACGGGAAAAAACCTGGGGAGAATTTAATCTAGCTATCCTCAAGGTAAACCTGAATCCACTATGAAAGGATCGAAGTTTTACGATAGCGACTTAGACCACTAACATCCTATTGCTACCCACTAGTAGAAAACTTACTGACACAACCATGTGCAAGCTCCAAAACCATGGACTCCTTTTTTCTTGGATTCTCCAGCAAGTACAAGCACTCTCGCTTGTGTATCTTTAAGCTTTTTAGTGCAGCAATTGAATGATCATCAAACTATTAATGAAATCTCCTTTTTGATAATCCTAAGCATGTGTGAAGGCAACCACCTCTCAGATCTTATAAGAGATTCTCACACACAGCAAATAGAGCCATCTCTAAAACGTGGCTAGGGTTTGCCTTTTATACTTAGGGCAAAACATAAAACCCTACACGTCATATGGGCTTAAGGCTGAGTTGGAAATTTTGCAGAAAAAATAATCTGCACGACTTTCAATCAATCAAGTCTAATTTTCGATCGATCGAGTCAGTCAGAATTGCACACTCAATTCTGCAGTTTACTCGATTCCAACTTTACATAAAAGACATACTTTGAGCAAGTCTAAAACAAGACTAACAACCTATTTTGATCATGGTTTGCCAACAATACAAATTAGAGTTCTAATACATTAGTTCCTAAGTACTTAGAACCAAACAAACTCTCCATTTGGCAATTCGTGACAAAACACAAACACATGCTCAAAGATACAAGTAAAAGCCCTTTACAAAGATAATGCCCATTACAAAAAATCCAACCTAACTACTATCCATCAGTTGCAAGTGTAGACAGCAGCACAACTGAATCAACCTGTATATTTCCTGAAATACTCAACAAACACATAAACAGATGTGTGGAAAATACAAGTAAAACAAAAATAAATTCTTGACTTCACAAAACACAAAACAAAGACATATATCATGAATAACTTATAAATATAAATCAATGAGCAATGAAACAAGAAACATATATAACAATGTATCTCCCCCTATCATGAACAGCCCAAAAACAATACATCAAGAGCCAAAAATGATACATACACAGTGAAGCACCTAGATACAATCTAAACAACTCCACAAGCTCCAATGAACAAAAATCTCCCTCTAACTACAAAAATCCTCTATAGGTGTGTCCAAATGTACTCCCCCTTTTCGTGACGGAATGCCAAAGGGCAATCAGAGTCCATCATCAAAAGGAGGTGGCAAAGGCGAATGTCGAAGATGTGCCAAGTTTGCTCGCAAATCACGGAGTTCATCAAGCATGTTCACCAAAATCTGATCTTAAGCCGCTTGAACGGTTAAGACAGTCTCCAAAGTATGACGAAAGTCAAAGTCATCCGAAGTAGATGGTGGAGGAACAACAGTAGTAGCAGCATCAGCAACATGATCAACAGATGCCTCACCAGAATTAGTACCTGTAGAAGAAGGAGGGGGTGCGGTACTAGAAGGCTCAACACGAGGGCATTTAGAGCTCTCTCTCATATGAGCAGCCCTTTGCCTAAGAAAAGAGGCACCTATGGGAGCAACTATATGTACAGGCTTAAAAGCAGGGAAGTCATCTAAACCAAGATGCAACAAAATCCTATAAATGAAAATAGGATGAACAAGAGCATGAGCGGTAGAAGAACTCCTATAAACTTCGTTCAAAGAATGAAGGAATAGATGAGAGAAACTAACAGGAGCATACGTAACAAGAGCGTACAAAAATGCACATCGCTCCAAAGGAATGGTGTGCAGATGAGTAATAGGCCACAAAGTATGACACGCTATCCTAAAGAAAAGGTAGTGTAACTCAGTAAGCTCAGTAGTGGTGATTCGAGGATTAGAACCCCATTGGATAGAAAATCCAGTGACGTAAGACATGATGTCATTCAAGGGAGGGGACTCATCATAGGGATAGACAGGGTGCTGGACCAACGATACCCTAAGAGCATCAGCCACTACAGTAAGAGTAATGATGAACTCTACACCTCATATTCAACTCTTTACTAAAGTGATAGAATCATAGACACAGATAGAGATGTTCAAGTAGAACTCTCTAATCATGATAGTTGGTGGTGGAGGACCAATATCCAACAAAGGTAACCAGCCCCTACACTTAAAATTAGCCTTAATGGCTGGATCAAGCTCATCTAATAGCACCTTACGTTTAGCCCAAATCTTTCTCCTAAGGTTTAGTGTGTCAAAGATCTCTTGGTTTTTCTCACTCGGAAACTTCTCACGATCCAAAGAAGGAGGAGAAGGTGAGGGGGCAGACCTATGAGCTCTAGTCTTCCTAGGCATGGTGCTAGGGTAAGGACAAGACATAAGGACAAAAACCAAGAAGAGCAAAAAAAAAAAAAAAAAACTAAGGGCAGATTGCAAATTAGCACAACAGAAAAATAAAAATAACAATTTATATGATGCGTGAATAGATAAATATTATGTTGCATGCTCTAATGCAGTGTTAACAAGTTCAATTTGAGTTTAGAATCACAAAATTGGCTTGAGTATAGAGTTTAGAACAAAAACCCCAAAATTTGAAAAACTACTTGTTCAATTTGTATCAAATTGACCAATTGATCATCACACAAGCTAGAAAATAGTTTATTATGATCAAATTAATCAATCCAATAATCTAATTTCATCAATTAAACTCAATTCGAACAAAATCCCCAATTCGGGTATATTCAAGCCATAAAATTTTCAATTTCTCACAATTCACCAAATTGATCAAATTAAAACATCAAGAACATGTTTATAACATTTCCCAACAAAAACCCATTGATCAATTTCAAGAAACATGGCTTGAATCATCAAAAACCCCAAAAATTCTTAGGTTCGAAATTTCCCAAATACTCCATGATTTTATGCATGAAAAATGAAAATAATGTTGGAAAATCTGGTTTTGTATCTCATACAAAACACACAGTGGAAGCAACAAACATGGATCTATTTCATTCATGATTGATAACATACATTATGTAAATTTCAGAATTTAAGAACAAGATAGCATACCTTAGTGCGATGAAATTCAAAACAAAAGATCAGAAATACTTGGGAACACTTTTAATCTTTACTCCAATTCTACTTTACGCTCAAGAAGTGTGGTCTCTCAATCAGTTTCCAAGGGGAATAATCGAGTGGCTTTTTTGTCAACTCTTGACAAGTTCTGTCAACTCTTGACAAGTCCAAAGTTACCATTAATTATATTTAATACCACTATATAAATATAATTGCACTTTAGGCTTTATTAATAAATTATATCCCAAGACTTTATTATATATATAACCCTTTTATAAAATATTCATAGTAATACATAGTCATGAATGTAGATTGCCACTTTGTAAATTACTACATCTTAATCTTTGAGTACCTAGTTTAATCCTTTAAGTTATTCATCATATATTTATGAAATTCAACTTTATAAATATATACTTTAGTAACTATTTACTAAAGTAGTTAGGCCTAACATTCTGAATAACAAACTCATTTAACTTATTTCAAGAGAATATTTTGTATCTCCGTTAAGAGATTATGAATTCTATTTTGAAAATATATGTTCCATCAACACTAAATGTGGCTGCCCAACATACTGAGGTTTTGACCATTACTTTAGATCTCACTCCTGATATATCAAAGTAACCTGCACTTCATGATTAGGTTCATTATTCTCTCAGGATTAAGAGTTCATGTAAATATATAAGTCGTGAGATTTATTATTCAATTGACAATCGTTAGGAAAATAATAAATCTCACAGTGGTCCAGTTCAATATGTTTTAACTCTTAAAACATATCAACATATCAACTAGAAGTCACCACTTCCATGATCAAGATAAATCATCTTAGTTAATATGTTATAGTCTTCGTAGATGAAGCGCCCAATTTCATTACCGACTACAAACTAAATTCTGAGTTTACAAAGAACTTGTGATTTATATCTTCTATGACTTTTCACATAAATCGCATACTATGCATCTCATGGACTCTGTGATAATGTTTGAATATTCATGTTACCATTATTTCAAATAATAATAAAACAACCTTGTTAATTACAATATTAAGTCATACATAATATCATGCATAGCATCATACAATAGGATTTAAGGGCATTAATCCTAACAAATAAAAGTAAAATGAAGGGTATAAGTGTCTTACCGGCCTTGGGAGAGAGAAACCTTGCAAAAAGAATGGTAGAAAATGACAAAAAATTGGATTAGAGCCTTGATCAAGTCGTATGGAGAGAGAAAAAGTTGAAAATTTTTTGTAAAGTGAGTTAGAACATGTCAAAATCATCTTTTTTTAAAACTCTCAATATGATTTTCGATTGATTGAAATTTAGGTTTGATTGATCGAAACAGACTAAAGCTGACCAAATTTTTTAATCGCAATTTCAATTGATCGAAGAACAGATTCGATTGATCGAAATTCTGGAAAAAACAAATTTTGAAAAACAAAGCAATTTTTTGTAGAAACTCTTCAAAGCATTGAATTTTAAAAATAAAATGCATGAGTATGAGATGAAATGTCTTTCAAAAACACAAGTTTTGAACCCAGTTTTCCCAAAAATAAGATTTTTAATCAATTCTTTTAAATTCTCAAGCATCAAATATGTTTTGCATAAAACTTAAGGAATTTTCAAACTTGGTTGGTCAAACCAAAGACACAAACAACAATATGTACAAAGTTTAGTAAATAGTAACTTGTGTAGTGTGTGCAACTAGCAAAAGTTTGAGATACATGTGAGGTGATATGTGAATAGAAATCAACCACACAGTCTACAAAATTCATCACCTAGAATTTGAGAGAGACTATCACCTAAAGAGTTATATCATATAACTCCCACATCTCTTAGATTATAAGCTTGCAATCATGTAAGTTTCTTGATTTGCTTTATATTGTACACACCAATTTTAATTTAGCAGAAATTTATTAAAATAGTCAGGATAATGTACACACCAATTTTAGTTGTTTGATTTAATATTAAGTCCAATAATGTACACACCAATTTTAAGCAATTGAACTGTGGTTACACTTTATGTTCTTTTTGTGCACATGCTCCACTTTCTCGAGCATAAAATCTTATGATATGCACTAAGGTGTTCATGATTAGCTAGTGAACAGTGGTGAGATGGTTATTTATGCCTTTCTCAAAAGGTTCAAGTCCGACAGTCAAAGACATGTGACTTCAAGATCAAGGTGAAGTGATCAAAAATCATAAACATCTTTCTCACACAACATGCACTACAAAGTTTCAACTAGTAAAGTGCAGTAAATAAGCTCATCCAAGCTAAACAAGATACAAAGACATGTTATGTGTAAATAAATTGACCAACCTTGTTTTCAAAACAAAGAAAATAAATACAAAACACAATTTACTTCCCTTTTTCTCTTTTTTTTTTTTTTTAAATTTATTTATTTTGAAAAGAAGAAAAAAAAAAAAAACAGTACTAGAATGAAATGCATGAATGTTATGCAATGCAAATCCTAGAAACAAAAAGAAAACAAAAACCAAAGGATAATGGTCACAAAGAGTAGAGTAATGAAGCACAAGGACCATGTTAGAAACACTCAATTAGATCGAGCTTTTTGCATCCAAAACTTTTTAGATGCACCTTGAGCATTGGAGTTCTTATTCACATTAGAGTGATTTCTAACTCCAAGATTGGAATAAAGGTTTAGACCCTTTACCAATTCACCAATAAATACCATAGGATCTTGTGCTTGAGACACAGACACTTTTGGCTTATTTGCTCGCTTAGCAGCTTGCCGCTTAAAACAGTTTGGACTAATGTGCCCAGACTTTCCACAAAAATGACAAATCCAAGCAGGCTTACCATGCACTGTATCCTTAGAAAAGGTAGACTCCTTAGGTTTAGACTCTTTCAGATCAACCCTAATCTTCCTAGGAGGTGTGATCTCTACAGGTTTAACAGTCGCACTCGAAACCTCACTCATAGGGGGTTTAGAGGAAGAAGAAAGAACAAAGTTTGTGGAATGGGGTGCAGACAGAGAGATGCTTTCCACAAAACCTAAGCCAGTTTTGTCAGAGGGAGACTTTTGAACACTCAGCATGTGATCAAGTTTGGAGCTTGCAGACTTAATAGATTGTTCTCTAGCAACAAACAGTTCAAGTTCCAAATTCTTAACTTTATCAAGCAAAAACATGTTCTTAGTTTTCACATTATTCAAAAGTTCATTAGCATCAAACAATTTCATAAACAGATTATTCTTATCAAGCTCAAGAGATGCAATTTTCTTCAAGCCAAGTTCAACATTCATAGCATCCTTTGTAGCAACTTTGCAAAGTTTATTGTAGGCTTCTTGAAGATTTGCATCCTTAGAGAGCTTCCTATCAAAAGTGTTCTTTTCAATAGACACACTTTCATTGATTATAGCAGTAGCAGTGAAAGTAATAAAGTTTCCATCCTTGTCAGAAATATACTCATCATCAGAAACTTCATTATCACTAAGAGTTACAGCCATAGCCTTACCTTTATACCTTAAGTATGCAGGACATTCAGATTTCATGTGACCATACCCTTGACATCCAAAACATTGAGGACTCATAGAATTATAAAAAGATTGACCTACTTTTTCTCTAGGTTTCTCAGTGTTGCTAGCCTTAGTGGGATCATTCTTCCTAAAATTTCTAGGTTCAACAATGTTCTTACCTCTTGCCATTCTATTGCTATTTTAAAGGAAATTCCTAAAGTTCTTGGCAAGGTAAGAAATCTTTGTAGTAGACAGCTCATCATCAAATCCACCAACCTCAATATTGTCAACTGACTTAAGAGCCATTGATTTGGATTTGCTAGTTTTGGGTAGGTCCAACTCATAGGACTGAAGAGATTACAAGTTCATCAACAGGGATGGCATCCACATCCTTGCTCTCAGTAATGGCAATCACCTTGGGTCTAAAGTTTTTAGTTAAAAATATAAGTATCTTCCTAACAATTTTAGGTTGATCATAGATTTCACCCAAGTTGTATGCAAAATTAACAATGTCATTAAGTTTAGCATAAAATTCATCATCAGACATCCTAATGCTCTCAAATCTAGATGTTAATTACTACAACTTATTAATTTTGACAGCTTTTGTGCCTTTATGCACAGTCTGGAGGATATTCCAAGCAGTGTGAGCAACCTCAACATTAGAGATTCTCTTAAATTCCTCCATAAAAACAGTGTTAAAGATAGCATTCATAACTTTGCTATTGAAAGTGGTTGCTTCTTTTTGAGAAGTTTGTCACTCACTCACAGAAGTAGTGGGCTTCTCCCATCCATACTCAACGGAGTTCCAGACTCTTTCATCAATAGATTTCAGGAATGCTTTCATCCTTACTTTTCAATAAGCATAATTATTTCCATCAAAGTGAGGAAGAATAGCAAGAGAGTATCCGTGTTCCATGACAACAGGGGTCAAGGATTAGCTTAGAGATCAAAAGATCTTCAACAAGAGAGCTACCAGCTCAGATACCACTTGTTTGTTTTTAGACCCCTTAAACAGAACCAGATTAACCTAGTTAACAAGCCAAGTTATTACTTAGACCAAATTTCAGATCTAGATTAACACAATCATATAATCATATTAATGTAAAGTGTGAAATATAAAGAACACAAAGATACGATGACCTAGGAAAACCAAATCGGTAAAAAATCTAGGGATGATTTAACCTAGCTATCCTTAAGGTAAATCTGAATCCACTATGAAAGAATCAAAGTTTTACAATAGTGACTTAGACCACTAACATCCTATTGCTACCCACCAGTAGAAAACTTACTGACACGACCATGTGCAAGCTTCGAAACCACGGACTCCTTCTTTCTTGGATTCTCCAACAAATACAAGTACTCCCGCTTGTGTATCTTTAAGCTTTTTAGTGTAGCAATTGAATGATCATCAAGCTATCAATGAAATCTCCTTCTTGATAATCCTAAGCATGTGTGAATGCAACCACCTCTCAGATCTCATAAGAGATTCACACACAGCAAATAGAGCCACCTATAAAACGTGGTTAGGGTTTGCCTTTTATACTTAGGGAAAAACATAAAACTCTACACGTCATATGGGCTTAAGGCTGAGTTGGAAATTCTGTAGAAAAAACAATCTGTCTGACTTTTGATCGATCGAGTTAGTCAGAATTGCACACTCAATTCTGCAGTTAACTTGATTCCAACTTTACATAAAAGACATACTTTGAGCAAGTCTAAAATAAGACTAACAACCTATTTTGATCATGGCTTGCCAACAATACAAATTAGAGTTCTAATACATTAGTTCCTAAGTACTTAGAACCTAACAAATATATTTATCAAAATAATCTCTCACACACACATATATATACACACACATGCTTTTTTATTATATACATACACATGGATATTCACACTTTTTTATTTGATAACTTATATATACACACACCCAAAAATAAAAGTTCTTTGAATTTGATTGAAGGCGATCTTTCATAAAATAAAATTAATTTTTGCTATTTTCATAATGAAATTCTTAAAAAGTTTCATTTTCAATACAAATTATCAAATTTTGTATTAAAGTAAGTAAAAAAAAATCTTTCAATGAACTAATGAAATTTTCAAAAACTTGGGGGAATAAGTTAGGCTTCAAACATATTTGAATCTATTTTGCTCTAACCCATTATGTAGCAACTAAAGAGACATTTCATGTGTAATTTTAGTGACAAGTTTTTTTCTCTAATGAATCAATGACTTGTTAATCACCACATAACGGGTTGAAAAATATAAATTCAAACATATTTGGTGCAAAGCTTTATCAAATATTTAATAGATATAAGAGTAAATTTTACAATAAAAAATAGAATTGCAAAAAATAAGTTATGTCTCTATAACTATTATACCAATTTTTTTTTTTTTTAAGAGTATCGTTACTCTTATTTTTGTAGGCTATATATATTTTGAAAACATTAAAATAATTATAAATATATTAAGGAAAATTTCAAAATTTTGGGGCACCATGGCCCCCCTCCCCCCACCCTTGTACATAGCTCTGCCCCTGCCTGCTCGCCTTTCGTTTCTAAGTTAGACAATGACTCCACTTAAATATGATATCTGCTTCAAAAGTAACTGTTAAGAAACATGAGTATTTCATAGTGCTTTAACAATCTTACATTATAAGTATATCCAACATGACGACAATCATCAATTTGCATATTTTAAAAATTAACATGCAGCATAAACTTTCCATGACACATAATGTTCATAAATCACTGTTTAGGCAACCAATCATGGGTTGGGGGCGACGCAAGCAAATCCATATGCTAAGGAGTTCATTACATTCTAAGAAACAAAAATGTTATCTCCCTCTTAACTGAAAAGCAATTCTCTAGCTGTGAGGATAACTACATTTTGTTTCTGAATCAATAAAATTCTAGTGTTGGCAGTAATAATGCAAGTGAGCAGAGCATGTACTTACAAAGATGCCCTTAAATCAATGTCGTAGAAGGATAAGAGGTCGATACTTGTCTTCTTAGACATTTTTTTATGACATTGATACTAGAGGGGGAAAAAAAATTCCCTAGAAACAAAGTCTTAAAAGAGAACAAAACCCACCTAGAAATCAACATCAACTTCACACAATCTGATCTCCTTATGCGCCAGCGCCACTATCTCTGCAATTGGGTTCTCATTCTCAAGAGTGTGTCTGTGCGAGCTTTATTAAAAAAAGGTGGGGGCATTCAGAGAATCGAACTCGGACCTCTCACCCCCTACGTTGGTTAATAGAAGAAGGCTACACACCCGTTTGTGGGTAGGGGTACCAAACTAGCAATCTGGCACCAATTAACACTGAGAGAGTCATTCCAGTAGACCAAAAGCCCATTTTTAATTATTTTTCATGAATACAATTATTTTATTTTACAGATATTACATCACAAATAAAATTTTCTTCCAAAATATTTAGCCAAACCTTCCCAATTTTCTTTTTTCCACTTCCCTCCGATCTCCTAAAACCTCTCAATTTCTCATCATTATCTTTTTTTTTGTTCAATTTTTTTTATTCATTCATGTTTTGTTGTGGTTTTCTTTAAGTTTTGGGCCAATCTGGAGTGACCTAGAAGCAAAAGCACACACTCCCCCCCCACCCCCCCC